>NC_069509.1:145784278-146089278 GCF_027579735.1 Bombina bombina | reverse complement strand
TGATATTTTCTAGTCAGCTTTTTACATCTATGCTGCATCACTTTCAAGTGTTTCAACATTTGGGTATTATGTCCCTCTAAATATATAATATTCAAACACTTCATCTTCTCAGAGAGTCAGCAGTGGCTTGTCTGACACAAATTAAGTTTTCACAGACTCAATAAGCACCACCACCATCTCCCTGAGCTTGAATACTGGTGCACGTGCCCTCACAGGATATGTGCGTATGCCCCTGAAAAACAGTACTAGAAGTATTTTCGCTAATAGAAGTATATTGGAAAAATGGTTATATTTCAAATTGAAACACACCAGTGCACATTTAAATGTTGACCTTTCTATCCCTTTAAAGGTACATTAAACTGCTGAGTACAAGTCGCATGGTTACTACTCACCATGTATTATTTTTTCTCTTGTGCCTGCAGCTATCTTTAAAGCTGTTCTGTAATTTTAACCCTTTAGAAATGTTGGTTAGCGAAGTTCTGCACACTGGGCGCCGTCATCTTGGAGTTTAGTTTTCTCACACCCCGTGACAGAAGCAGAGTGCACTCACAGATCAGTGATATTCTTGTCTTCTTACGAAGCCTTATTGTGCACTTCAGTTTAAACTGTAGAATACAAAGCAGGAGCTGAATATTTCGCAGTGGCTGTATTGCCTTATATTATTCCTGAGTTGTTTTTTTTAATATATATATAATTAACTTTTAAACTGTGTACAAAAAAACCTGTAAATATGTAAAGTCTCTGCTTTCTGTTGTGCCTGTTAAACCAAAGTGCAAGGCACAGCGATCAAGAAGTCAATAACAACACTTATCTGTGAGAACACACTGCTTCTATTACAGGATACAACAATATGCATGATACAAGATGGTGGTGCCCAGTAAAAAGATATAAACCAACTGGCTTTTGTAATGGGTAAACTAAAAAAAAACAATAGAATATTGAGAAGTAACCATGTTTCTATAATTGTACTAAGCAGTTTAAAGTGCCATAAAACAGGTTGAGATATGTGCATATCTTAAACGAAAAGTAAAAATAGTTTGCATATAAAATTGTTTAAAAATTGCTGGCAAGTATTTTAAAATAATTTTCAAAAATAAACAAAATGACTTACATAGCTATGCTGTCTGGAGTAGTCTGATCCACCCCCTTTATCAGTGTTTAGCTACAGAAACATAGACATTGTATATCA
This sequence comes from Bombina bombina, assembly GCF_027579735.1. NCBI lineage: Eukaryota > Metazoa > Chordata > Amphibia > Anura > Bombinatoridae > Bombina > Bombina bombina. The sequence continues at coordinate 146,088,089 of NC_069509.1, read as the reverse complement.
CAGCAGCTTATTTGATTCTAGGCATGCTCCATCAGATAATCAATGTGTTACTTCTGCATTCTACCAAAGCAGCAATAGATATAGATACAGCCATAGAAGGAAATATGTGGGAGTTAGAGCTGTACAATTCGTAAACTTAAAGGGACACTGAACCCAAATGTTTTCTTTCGTGATTCAGATAGAGCATGCAATTTTGAGCAACTTTCTAATTTACTCCTACTATCAATTTTTCTTCGTTCTCTTGCTATCTTTATTTGAAAAAGAAGGCATCTAAGCCTTTTTTTTGTATTGGTGGATCAATTTATCCACCAATCAGCAAGAACAACTCAGTTTGTTCACCAAAAATGGGCCGGCATCTAAACTTACATTCTAGGATTTCAAATAAAGATACCAAGAGAATGAAGAAAATTTGATAATAGGAGTAAATTAGAATGTTTCTTAAAATGTCATGCTCTATCTGAATCGCGAAAGAAAAAAATTGGGTTCAGTGTCCCTTTAAAAGAAAGGGTTAATGGTGAAGCAATGCAGTATACATTTGCAGGTAAAGTAATTAAAGTACATATTATTATATTTTGTCTCTATCCCAACTTCTTTTATGTCCCTTTAATGTCCCTTTAAGGTGTAAAGAAACTTTGACAAAGTGAAGAAAAAAAGGAATGAATATAAGGAATTAGGTATTTTCTTTACAATTCTCCGTTTCCAAGGGGAATCCTTAGGACAAAAGATGTCCTCTGTGTTTATAGTGGTAAGTTCCACCTATACCTGGGTGTGTCAATAAGGCACGCTGTCTGTTGCACAGAAGAAAATGACTGCCAAAGAAATTAGAGACTGCCAGGTATTCATTTTAAGTGTAAGCCAATTTTATTATGTAGAGTAATCTAATACATTCCAAGGAGAGTTGCAGGTCTGATTCGTCAAGTACAAAGCATTAAAAACATGTGCTGCTGTGCAGAGATATTATAGCAGTTTATTGTGAAACATATTTTAAGTTAAGTAACATTTAGAATTTAAAGTCATGAAACCCAAACTTTTTCCTTTATGATTCAGATAGAGCGTGCAATTTAAAACAGTTTCCTATTTATTGCTATTATCAAATTTGATTTATTCTCATGGTATTCTTTTTTGAAGAGCATACCTAGGTGTCCGGAGCACTATATGGTGCAGTGTGTGCCAACACTGCTGCCATCTAGTGTTCTTGCAAATGAATAACATTGTTAAAAGCACACTCTCAAAGGGACATGAAACCCAAATTTTTTCTTTCGTGATTCAGATAGAACATACAATTTGAAAAAACTTTCTAATTTACTTCTATTATTTAATTTGCTTCCTTCTCATGTTATCCTTTGCTGAAAGCTTTATCTAGGAGAGCTCCGGAGCAGCAGAGACTCTAGGTTCTAGTTGTTGATTGATGGCTACATATATATATCTATTGTGATTGGCTCACCCATGAGTTCAGTTAGAAACCATTAGTACATTGCTGCTACTTCAACAAATGATACCAAGAGAATATAACACATTAGATAATAGAAGTAAATTAGAAAGTTGTTTTAAATTGTATTCTCTATCTGAATCATGAAAGAATAAATTTGGGTTTCATGTCCCTTTAAGTCTACTTACCTGCTTTTCAACAAAGGTTGAGATAGGAGCTCATAGAGGACAATTCTGAGCGCCTCTTTTCCATTGTATCTTTACTTTCAACAAAGGATGCCATGAGGAAAAGTAAATTTGATAATAGAAATAAAACATTTTTTTATAATAATTTTACACCATATCTAAATAATTTATTTTGGGTTTCCTTTTACTTTAACTTTAATAGAATGCAGTCACATGTTTGTGACTAGCTATTCAACTGCTGCAGAGAAAAAGTAGTTTGGGAAGAGGGCATCTTTGCTGTGTTCAATTTAAAATGACTATGGCCCCCCTCCACTACATGGTGCCCTACCCTCAATATAAGCCTGGCTTCTGAATATGAATACAAGGTTTGAAGAATATTTGGAAATGTTCCATGCACTTGATATCTTTTAAAAATGTTTAAACAGTTTAGTTCCAACAGTAACATCAAATTTAAAGGGACATTAAACACTAAATAAATTCTAGATAGAATGATGCATTCAATGAAAAGATTAGTCTAAGAATAACATGTAGATGTATTTTTTAAGTTTCATCAGCTGTTTAAATATTGACAAAATAAGTGTAAAGTTTTAGTGCCTATAAAACAATGGGGGCTGCCATGTTGTAACTTAGGTTACCTTCTCTGCTGTGGCTAATTAGGGACTGTTATAAATAGGTCACTACAGTGTGCAGCCAATGGCTGTGTGGAATATAACAGTGTTCTGCACTTTCATATCTATCAGGAACTGAAAAGCTCACAATTTCAGAATGGAATTACAGGAAAATGGGACAACATAAATGATGAAAGTATATTGCAGAGGTTTTTTGATATAAACTATTTATCATTTTATATTACCATCTCAAAGCGTTTAATGTCCCTTTAATGTAACAATTCCCTTGTAGTTCAAAGATTCTTTGAATATTTTTATACATTGGCATCTATTTATCAAGCCGTCAACCGCAAATACGCTGGAATTACGCAGCGTATTTGTGGCGAGCCTGATTCGCCTTAGTTATCAAACCCTACAAACCGGAAAAAGTAGACTTTGGTGACGTAACATACGATGCGCCGTACTCAGTCCGACACAGATCAATGCTTACGTCATTACAGATGTTCTGATTGCAATTTAGGCACTATCTGACTACTTTTGCTAGTTATCAAAAATCTACCAGGTACGCTCGGCATTATTCCGGCCCAGAGTACCTGGTTTTCAATCCGCCGCCCTGCAGGCTGCGGATGTCATAGGAATCAATGGGAGTCAGAAAGCAGCGAAGGCTCATGTTCGCTGCTGCCCGATATCCCATTGATTCCTATGGGAATGTTTACACCTAACACCCTAACATGTACCCTGAGTCTAAACACCCCTAATCTGCCCCCCCCTACACCGCCACCACCTAAATAAAAGTTATTAACCCCTATCCCGCCGCTCCCGGACCCCGCTGCAACTAAATAAACGTATTAACCACTAAACCGCTGCTCCCGGAGCCCACCGCCACCTACATTATACTTATTAACCCTAATCTTCTGCCCCCTGTGCCGCCGCCACCTACATTATACATATTAACCCCTAATCTGCCGCCCCCAACGTCGCCGACACTATATTAAATTTATTAACCACTAAACCTAAGTCTAACCATAACACCCCCTAACTTAAATATAATTTAAATAAATCTAAATAAATATTACTATCATTAAATAAATTATTCCTATTTAAAACTAAATACTTACCTATAAAATAAACCCTAAGATAGCTACAATATAACTAATAGTTAAATTGTAGCTATCTTAGGGTTTATATTTATTTTACAGGCAACTTTGTATTTATTTTAACTAGGTACAATAGTTATTAAATAGTTATTAACTATTTAATAACTTCCTAGTTAAAATAAATACAAATATACCTGTAAAATAAAACCTAACCTAAGTTACAATTACACCTAATGCTGCACTATAATTAAATAAATTAACTAAACTAAATACAATTAAATACAATTAAAAAAAATATCTAAAGTACAAAAAAAAAAAAACACTAAATTACAGAAAATAATAAAATAATTACAAGATTTTTAAACTAATTACACCTATTCTAATCCCCCTAACAAAATAAAAAAGGCCCCCCAAAATAAAAAAGCCCTACCCTACACTAAATTACACATAGCCCTTAAAAGGGCCTTTTGCTGGGCATTGCACCAAAGTAATCAGCTCTTTTACCTGTAAAAAAAGTACAAATCCCCCCCCAACATTAAAACCCACCACCCACACAACCAACCCTACTCTAAAACCCACCCAATACCCCCTTAAAAAATAGAATGCGAGCTCAATCCTATTGGCTGATTGGATCAGCCAATAGGATTGAACTTCAATCCTATTGGCTGATTGCATAAGCCAATAGGATTTTTCCTACCTTAATTCCGATTGGCTGATAGAATTCTATCAGCCAATCGGAATTCAAGGGACGCCATCTTGGATGACGTCATTTAAAGGAACATTCATTCAGCAAGAAGACGTCGAATGAAGAGGATGCTCCGCGTCGGATGTCTTGAAGATGGAGCCGCTCTGCGCCGGATGGATGAAGATAGAAGATGCCGCCTGGATGAAGAATTCTGCCCATCTGGAGGACCACTTCTGCCCGTCTGGAGGACCACTTCTGCCGGCTTCGTGGAGGACTTCGGCCCGGTTGGGTGAAGACTTCTCAAGGTAGGGTGATCTTCAAGGGGTTAGTGTTAGTTTTTTTTTAAGGGGGGATTGGGTGGGTTTTAGAGTATGGTTGGTTGTGTGGGTGGTGGGTTTTAATGTTGGGGGGGTATTGTCTTTTTTTTTTACAGGTAAAAGAGCTGATTACTTTGGGACAATGCCCCGCAAAAGGCCCTTTTAAGGGCTATTTGTAATTTAGTGTAGGGTAGGGCTTTTCTTTATTTTGGGGGCCTTTTTTATTTTGTTAGGGGGATTAGATTAGGTGTAATTAGTTTAAAAATCTTGTAATTATTTTATTATTTTCTGTAATTTAGTGTTTGTTTGTTTTTGTACTTTAGATCATTTTTTTTAATTGTATTTAATTGTATTTAATTGTATTTAGTTTAGGGAATTTATTTAATTATAGTGTAGTGTTAGGTGTAATTGTAACTTAGGTTAGGTTTTATTTTACAGGTATATTTGTATTTATTTTAACTAGGAAGTTATTAAATAGTTAATAACTATTTAATAACTATTGTACCTAGTTAAAATAAATACAAAGTTGCCTGTAAAATAAAAATAAACCCTAAGCTAGCTACAATGTAACTATTAGTTATATTGTAGCTATCTTAGGGTTTATTTTACAGGTAAGTATTTCGTTTTAAATAGGAAAAATGTATTTAATGATAGTAATATTTATTTTGATTTATTTAACCGTATAGTATAGTGTAGGTATTTAGTGACAGGGTACCAAGAAAGCTGTAAAAAAGCCAAAGAGCAGCAAGATCGATGAGTGTTAGTTAACAACAGTCCGCTGCTCATCACACCGTACTTGGTGCGCGGCTTTTTGACAGCTTTTTTGATAATTTTGGAGAACGTATTCAGGTCCACGTCAGCAATGTTAAGCGATCTTAGGCGAGCGTATTGGTGCCGGCGAATACAAGAAATTTGATGCTTTGATAAATAGATGCCATTGTCTGCAAAAATAAAAACTAGGTTTTGGGAAATTGATATGTAATTTTATGTTGATAATTCATGACTTAGAAACTTTTTTTGGCTAATTTCCTATGCTTTGCGCTATTGACAAAACTGCAGCATAGCAAGAGACCGCGCAAACCAGTCAAATAAAAGTTCAGCCGCATCTTAAAGGAACAGTAAAGTCAAAAGTAAATTTTCATGAATCAGATAGAACATGTGATTTTTAAACAACGTCCCAATTCAGTTCTATTATCTAATTTCCTTCATTTTCTTGGTATCTTTTGTTGAAAAGCATACCTAGGTAGAAATGCACTACTGGGAGCTAGCTGACAATTGTTGGCTACACACATATGCCTTTTGTCAGTGGCTCATCAGATGTGTTCAGCTAGTTCCCAGTAGTGCATTGTTGCTCTTGAGTCTACTCTACAACAAATTATACAAAGAGAAGCAAATTGGAAAGTCGCTTAAAATTATGTCCATTTGCAGGCAGCACCATTCATTTCACTTTGGCACCAAATATATCAGTGTGAAAGAGTAACACAGAGATCTTTGTGTGCTGCATTGTCACATATATCCAGCCCCGAAACAAAGCAAATGCCGCTGTCTGCAGCCATATTCAGCATTCGTTTCGCAAACAAATGCTGAATCCCAAAATTTTGCCCATGACTAGCTATAATCTTGTTTTTTATATTATTTATTCCAAAGGTTCACTTAAAATGTAATATAGAATAAATAATAAAATTAATTCACTCCAAATCCAATAATTAAAAATTGTAACCTTCCATATTAAAACAAACTGCTTATCGCTCAAGAGATATCCGAATCCTATAGAATACTACAGTTAAAAAGCAACAACAAAATACTTTCACTTTAATTGGTAAGTAGCCCGGTGTGCAGCCACAGTGAATCTAGCCAGACTTCACTTCACCCAACGCATTTCAGAGCCACGTCTCTTCTTTAGGTGTCTAATAATAATAGCAGCAATGCTACTACTAATAATAATAACAATTATAATATTAAAGCTCTGAGCAATCTAATTTTGCGTTCCTGATTCAGATACAGCATGCGATTTACATTTTTTAATTTACTTCTATTATCACTTTGTCTTCATTCTCTTGGTATCTTTTGTTGAAAAGCAGGGGTGTATGCTTAGGAGCCGAACCATTTCTGGAGCACTATATGGCAGCAGTTTTGCAAGAATGTTATACATTTGAAAGAGAATTAGATGGCAGCACTATTTCCTGTTAAAGGAACACTGAACCAAAATTTTTTCTTTCGTGGTTCAGATAGAGGATGCAATTTTAAGCAACTTTCTAATTTACTCCTATTATCAATTTTTCTTCATTCTCTTGCTATCTTTATTTGAAAAATAAGGCATCTAAGCTTTTTTTGGTTAAGTACTCTAGACAGCACTTTTTTATTGGTGAATGAATTTATCCACCAATCAGCAAGGACAACCCAGGTTGTTCACCAAAAATGGGCCGGCATCTAAACTTACATTCTTGCATTTCAAATAAAGATACCAAGAGAATAAAGAAAATGTTATAATAGGAGTAAATTAGAAAGTTGCTTAAAATGTCATGCTCTATATGAATCACGAAAGAAAAAAATTGGGTTCAGTGTCCCTTTAAGTAGTGTACCAGATGCCTACCTAGGTATCTCTTCAACACAGAATATCATGGGAATGAAGCAAGTTTGATAATAGAAGTAAATTGGAAACTTTTTTTTAAATGGTATATTCTGTTTGAATCACAAAAGAACATTTTTGGGTTTCATGTCCCTTTAAATACCACAGCCAAAACAAATTAGTTTAGTCTGATGTTAGCATAGAGTGGCTTACAATCGCCTCTATCTTTGTAAAACATTTTTTTCTATGAGCGCAATAACTTTTGGGTATTTTGACACAAAAAACAGCAAGATCTACAGGAGGAAAATGTTTACAGGATATTCCAGACCCGGCGGAGATATTTGAGCTACAACCATGGAACACCCCTGTTCAGCTCACCAGCAGAGGCGAGGAAACTCATTTTACAATGAGGGAAACAATACACTTTAAATTTGTATATATAAATATGAACTTCACTGAGATTTATGCATATGCAGTGTAGTTTTATTATAATTTCCACTGTGTGTCTTAAATAGTTTTTTTCCCTTGCCTAATTTCAGTGCGATTTTTAATTTATCATAAAATACAATTTTTGCAGAGCAATTTTGCTACTATTTTTTTTTTTTTTTTTTTTTTTTTTTTTTTTTTTATTTTCTCAAGCAAAAGTTTATTTTTTTTTTTTTATTTTTTTAAAACAATTTTTATTTGAGGATTGAAATTAGGCATACAAGTAATATGAAGCGATATAACATAACAGCGATGGAAAACAAATTTCATATTGATGACATTTTGACACATAGTATGTTCCTAAAAGTAAAATTAACAGGTATAGTAGATAAATGAAATGCCTACTGTTCTTTACCCTCCTGAGTGGCACATGAGGTCACTTTTGGACCCTATAAATATATATTAAAATTATAGGAGGCTTTTACCAACAAAAAGACCACTTTTGGGTCTTGAATAATATCCTCATTTTATATCTTTAACAAAAGCTGTAATAACAAAGTGCTTATACATTAGTAACAACTTAAGATATTTCACATTACAGTTATGTGGAGTTGTATATTATAGATAGAAAAAACAAGAATTTTGCCATATATACCTAGGACATTTCAATGTGGGAGAAAGTACAAAGAAGGGTATGATTCACAGCCCAGGATATTTAAAGAGCTGAATGGGGGCCTAATGTAGCTTAGTAATAACTCAAAGGACCTGTTTTTAAGATATAAGGGTAACAAAGCAGATTTAGAGTGTGACCTCTTTGTAGTTACCTGACAAATGCTATATAGCACTGGGGGAGAATGTTGAGCGCCTATGAATTTGCTCTCATATATATCTGACCACCTTAAGAATGAGATATAACATGGTATACAAGCTCAAACACTCCTCCAATGTAGCAGGTATGAAATAAGCTGTATAAAAATTAGTAAACTCAGCAATAGAACTAAACAAGCAATTATGTATATTCCAATTAGTAAAATGTGATAGTTAAGGAGGTGAAGCTCCCTGGAGTGGAATATGCAATTACCCTGCTCCAATTTTATCAAAGAACAGTAGTTCCCACACATGTCCAAATGCAGCATTTCTATGTAACAGCTGGGGTCTCATAACTAGTTAACAGGGGGGTCTAAGAGCACCCAAGCTAATATGTGAGCCCACAAGATAGGTAGTGATACTGAAAAGGCTACTTATATGGGTTTAACAGCAGGCTGACACATGACCTCTACAAACCATGTTGGCAAGCTCTCCGCCTACTCCTGAGCACCGAGGTAGGCTAGTGTGTCACAGAAGGTTATGCAGACATATCACTAATTAGAGAAACATATATACTGCAGTATCTAAACAGTTAATGTCCCCCATATCTCAGGCTTTAGTGCCGTCATTAAGGTTCAAATATGTTATACATATCGGCAAGGCAAAGAGTCCCCACAGTGGAAATAATTATGCAAGAGAACAGTCTCACTGTTTGTCGGTAAACAGCCTGAAAGATATTGTAAGATATTACTATTGTAGGAGCGGAATCTCCCACAATATATGCAAAGTTAGTTCAGCCGACTCCTGCTTTGTCTTCTCTAACAACATACCCATGCTCTCTCCGTGGTGGCTGATGAAACATCACAAGCTGCTGCTTATCCGGGCTCTGCTTGTAGATCAAGTCCAGATCTATCACGGAAGCTGGAACGGCTCTGATTGGGCTGTTGGAGGCTCCAGATCTTATGTGCTGGAACATCGATACCTTTCCGGAGATTATGTCAGACGCTCCGGTTAAGGCTGTGGGTCTGAACTTGGCGGTTCCCTGTATCAGTACAGTGAGGGTTACAGGGGGGTTACTTTTTTCTTCTGACCAAGGTATGTCATACTTCATAGACCGGTCACTTGCTCCATGGCACCACAATGAGGGTTTCTCTTGGGCGGCAGACTCTGTGTCTTTCAAACGCAGCAATCCTTGTCTCAGCAAGGCGGGCGGGTGCCCAATTAGAGGTCTCTTTACCTTGGTAGCTGTATCGCTAACGGAACCCTCTCTGGCAATCAGATCTCCCATTCTCTCACGTCGTACATCATCCACTGTCAGGCAATTGTAAGCAGGTTGAGAGGTGTTAGAGGTACGGGATATTTGCTCTAACTGCTCATTAGAGGAGCTTGTTAACCTCTCAGTCTCCCTTGTGTTCTGCAGGGATCTAGGAGTAGAAGCTTGTGGGATATTTAGTAGGTCACACAGTTTCTGCTCAAGTTGTACAAAATGATCTTCTATGAGTCGTAAGATTGCTGACTCCCATCTGTCCAGGGCTTCCATCCTGTGAAAGTTGAATCACGGATGTCTAGGCAAGGACTGCGCTCTTACTGCGCAGCTAGTTGTGGGGACAGAGTTGAGGCCTCAATTATAGGGAAAGACCTCAGGAATAGTCCGGTACTGTTAGAAATGGGGCCAGCGTTAAATATCTGGCTTAATAACCCAGAATCAAGAACTCCTGGGGGGGGTTAATAATGCGGGCAGCCCCAACAGCACAGAGGATCAGGCATTCGGTATGGGCCTCGTGGCTGCCTCCGTGTAGTTGAGCTGAAGAACATAGGCAGGTCTGGTTTGATGTTATGAACCTCTAGACTTCTCTAGAGTTTCTCTAGGCTGGACACCTTGGAACAGTAGGGAATACTGTGTTAGATTCAGTAAAAAAACCTTTTGCAATCAAATAAAGTCCAAGAGCTCTCCACAGACACGTCTTGTCGCAGCAGCTACAGGCTCCGCCCCCCCTTTGCTACTATTTTTAATATGATTAAACAATATTATTTTTTACTCTTTATTTTTAATTCAATATTTAATTTATTCATTTTATGCAATTTTTTTTATTAATTCTTCTTTTGTGAGCCCTATTGTAATATAGAAATTGCCTTCACATACTTAAAGGGACATGAAACCCAAACATTTTCTTTCATGATTCAGACAGAGCATACAATGTTAAAAAATGTTCCAATTTATTTAAATGACTAAATTTGCTTTGTTTTTTTATTATTCTTTGTTGAAGAGATATCTAGATAGGTAACGTGCACATGTCTGGAGTGCTACATCACAGAAAATAGTTCTTCCATCTAGTGCTCTTGCTAATGTATAACATTGTTGCAGAAATGCTGCCATATATTACTGCAGACACGTGCACGCTCCTGAACGTACATTCCTGCTTTTTCACAAAGGATAAAAAGCGACAGAGAAAATTTGATAATAGAAGTAAATTGGAAATTTGCTTCAAAGTGTATGTTCTATCTGAATCATGAAAGAAACATTTGGGGTTTTATGTCCCTTTAAATGCAGGAAACAACCCTTTGAGAGACAGACTGTTCTCAAGATAAAAACTGCCTTTATAGAAATAGGACAGAGGAGTTATAGTACTGGAGAGATTTCTTAGATAATCTAACAAGGCAAGAGAGCTTTAGATAATCTGGCTCTCTGGCTCTTTTTATCTAGATTTCTGTCTGTCTATTTCTTAAAGGGACAGTACACCATATACTGTATATAACTGACTCTTTTTATATAACTGCATGTAATAGACACTACTATAAAGAAGAATATGCACAGATACTGATATAAACATCCAATATAAAACCGTTTAAAAACTTACTTAGAAGCTCCCAGTTTAGCACTGATGATGAGGTTAGGCTGGGGCATCCAGTGAAAGGGGCTGAGAGCAGACACTCTCCGCTCCCCCATTCCCTGCATATGAAAAAACAGATTCGACAAACAGGAGTCAGCAGGAGTCTGTAGACATCAGTATACATCTGACACTTTGGGGCTTGGTTAGGAGTCTGAAAATCAGCACAATGTTATTAAAAAATAAGCAAAACTATACATTGTTACAAAAACACTCTCATATGGGCAATATAAATGGATCATCTACAAAACGTTTATGCAAAGAAAAATCTAGTGTACAATGTCCCTTTAATCATAAAATAAACATTGCAGACCTATTGGTGATATCCACAAAAAGAAGTTACTTTCCATTTGGAGCAATGTCTGTGAGTGGTACTACTATTTGGCATCCAGCATCCTTGCAAAAGAGACTAAGAGCTACAGGAACAGCTGTGGGGAACAAGCCAAGGCAAGCATGAGGGTAGAATTCTGCAGCAGACAGGAACTTAACCAACATGAAGCCAAGCCAACATGCAGATCTTGGGAACAAAGTGAGGTTCAGAAAAGCTGGCAATTTTCTTTACCAACCTTCATTTTAATGATAGGCATATGTGCTTATTCATAACAAAAATCTAAATAAATACTGTGGGAAAATCATAAAATCTTACAGAAGACTTTTATCATTGTATGGTTTGATATATATAGTGCTTGTTAACACTTTGCCTGCCAAAAAGGTCTTTAACACGTTACTGCTTTAAATTGCAGTCTCTGGCAGCCAAGAAGTTTAATATGTTATTACTGCGCTGTAACAGTATATTTCATCAAAAAAATGTTCAGCTTTCTCTGTGGCAATTTATTTATATACATACTATTTAAAGTACACTGCAGTATATTTAAACTTAAAGGGACATTCAAATGTCATTGCATTATTTTACTGTACCCAATTTATCTGCAATTTACTTGTGACAATAGTGGGTGTATTTCATCTGCAGTATATAGATCCATAACTCTGCTATATGCTATGCAGTGGATATAGACAGCTTTATTTCTATCTGTCCCTAAATGGCCCCAGTAGAGGAAAATAGTAATTCAAGGGGTATGTCCCTTAACTGCAAACCAATTCAAATAGTCCTACTGAAATGTATACATTGGATAAGCAATGATGGGAACTCTAGGGTCTAGGAGATTCTGGGATATGGTTAGCCCCAAATCATTATTCTTGTGTGCTCAAAGGGGTTTAAAGCCATAAATTAGCACTGCAGTCCCTTTTTTACATGTTTTGTTCTCTAGTGGAACAAATAAGGAGTCAAATAGGGAAAATGGTTATTTAAATAAGAGAAGTAGTAGGTGCCCACCTGTGATAGTTTTAGGGGGTGCTATACAAAGGAGGGATAAGGGGAATTTAAAAAATAAAAGCAGGTTAAAGGTAGTAGATTAAATCCCCTAATATTATCCTTGCACGCTTTTTAAAGGGACATTAAAGTAAGTAGAATGTGGGACTATCCACACTTTACAATATAAAGTATGTTAAAAAGATTTTTTTTTTCTTTTTACTGACAATGTAATGATAATATTTCATTATATTCATAGTTTTTTTCAGGGACACTTTCATATAGGCAGGCTCTCTCCCTCCTAATCCCCACTGGGTGGGTGAAATCTGCTGCTGCTTCTTGTATAAATAGCTTTTCAATAGCCAATCAGGGGCGTATTATGGCCTAGGCCAACAAGGCCGGTGCCTAGGGCAGCAGATTTGGGAGGGGCAGCACATCTGCCCTATCCTCTCTCTAAAAGCCGGCACACAGTACAGTGAGCGATAAAGTGCAGGTTTTTACAGAGAAGACTAGGCACGTGCGCTGATTAAGGTCGCTCTTCACAGGTTGGAGGAGAAGACCTTGTGCCGATACGCTGCCTCCCCTTGTCAGCTGTGATGGGTTTGCGAGCGCAGTGCTTATTGCAGGTCTTAGCAGCTAACAGACTGGATGCCTCTGTGCACTGCTTAGATCAGCTTGTGATGTCTAATCATAAACTCTCAGTGCTAATGTATGTTAGCTACTAATAGCTAGCTTTCTCTGCATTCATGAACCCACGGAGTTAATAGTAAACGGACACTTAAAAAGTTTTGAGTGCCTAGGGCAGCACAAAACCTAAATACGCCACTGTAGCCAATACTATAGTACTCATATATTTCACTATAGGTAGCAGTTTCATTCGGCAAAAGCAGCTATTTCAAATGCTTAAGTAAATGTAAAGGAGCAATTTGTACACTAATAGATTAATGGGAACATAGTAAAGGAAGAACATTTTACAGTATGATGTCCCTTTAAGTTCAAGATCAGTGTGCTGCACGCATACCCAGTGCCAATCTCAAAGACTTAGATAAGATTGGTCTGTCAGTCTGGCTTCCTTACAGCATTATACTTACCAATCTCCTACTTGGGCTGTGGAAATTGCGCTGATCTCTGTGTTAAAAAATGACTAAAGTGGCCTTTTTACTTGATTTATTTCTCAAACTGTAGTATATTGGGTTAAAGGGATAGTAAACCCCAACATTTTCTTTTATGATTCAGATAGAACATACATTTTTAAACAACTTTCCAATTTAATTATATTATCAAATTGTCTTCATTCTCTTGTTATCCATTGCTGAAGGGACAGCATAGCACTACTGACAGGAAGCTGAAAATATCTATTTAGCCAATCACAAGAGACAAATGTGTGCAGGCACCAATTAGCAGCAGCTCCCACTAGTGTATGATATGTGCGTATTCATTTTTTAACAAGGGATACTAAGAGAACGAATCACATTTGAAAATAGAAGTGAATTTAAAAGTGTCCTAAAATGACCTGCTCTATCTGAATCATGCAGGTTTAATTTTGACTTTCCTATCCCTTTAAAGAGCCTCATTATGCTATTAACTATGATGCCCTTTTAAAGTGATGGTAAATGCTCCCCTTTTTAAAATCAGATCTGAAATGTTAGTTATATATTACATGGAGTTAAATTAATCAGTTGTAATGAAGATGCCCTATAACTTGCTTTTTAATATAGATATAGAATTCAAATTCCCTTCGCTCCGCTGCCCACTTCAAAAGGATTTTTTTCTGTGAGCTAACGGTTTGAATTGCTGTCCAATCAGTGCTCTCCCCATATGGCACTTTTGTTGTAGAGGAGAATATAAATTTTATATCTACATTAAAAAGTAAGTTATAGCGCATCTTTATTACAACTAATGAATTAAACTCCATCTAAAATATCACTAACATTCTGGATCTTAATTAAGAAAGGGGAACGTTTACTATCACTTTAATTATAACATTTCATGGGGCTTTTAAGTCTATGTTTAATGTCTCTTACGGGTCACATAAGACCATGCACACTACATGGCTTTTGTGGTACGTGTATGTAGCCCTAAATAATATTTTTTCTATAAGCTTTTGAGACCTATCTATCAAGCTGTCAACCTAGCATACGCCGTAATTCTGCATCGTAATTGCTGCGAGATTGATCCGACCTAGCTATAAAAGTCTCAAGACCAGCAAAAGTTGAAATTTGTGACATAACATACGAACATGCGATCTCAATCCGACGCAGATCGATAATTACGTCATTACAGATGTTCCGAATACACATTCGGCTCTGACACTTTTTCCCAGTTATCAAACTTTTAACAGGTACACTCGTGTCTTTTCAGACCCAGAGTACCTGGTTTTCAATCCGCCACCTTGGAGGCCGCGGATGCCATCGAAATCAATGGGAGTCTGAAAGCAACAAAAGCTTATGTTCGATGCTGCAAGACAAAGAAATATAACCCATTGATTTCTATAGTAGAAAACAAGTAACGTTTACACCTAACACCCTAACATAAACCCTGAGTCTAAACAACCCTAATCTGCCACCCCAACACCGTCGCAACCTAAATAAAGTTATTAACCCCTATTCCGCAACTCCCCGACACCACCGCCACTAAATAAATGTATTAACCCCTAAACCTCTGGTCTTCTACATCACCACCACTAACTAAACCTATTAACCCCTAAACCGTCATTGCATCGCAAGAAACTAAATTAAGATATTAACCCCTAAACCTAACAACCCTCTAACTTTAAATTAAAATTACAACATCCCTATCTTAATATAAATTAAAACTTACCTGTAGAATTAAAATAAACTATTTTAAACTATTAATTAACCTAACCTAACTATTATACTACAATTAAATTAAACTACCAATTAAATAAACTTAATTACATATTAAAGAAACCTAACCCTACTCAAATTATTTAAATATACTATTAAACATTATTAGAAGTACTAAATTACCACAAAAAAAACTGTTGCAAAAAACAAACACTAAATTACAAAAAATAAAAAAACAAATGATCAAAAATCATTTAAAAGGGCCTTTTGTGGGGCATTGCCCCAAAGATATCAGGTCTTTTACATTGCAAAAAAATACAAACACCCCCCAACAGTTAAACCCACCACCCAAGCAACCAACCCCCCAAATAAAAAAATCTAAAATAACCTAAGCTCCCCATTGCCCTGAAAAGGGCATTTGTATGGGCATTGCCTTTAAAAGGGCATTTAGCTCTTTTACATGCCCAGACCCTAATCTAAAAATAAAACCCACCCAAAAAACCCTTAAAAAAACCTAACACTAACCCCCGACGATCTACTTACAATTCTTGAAGTCCCGCTTGAAGGATCCATCCAGCCGGAGAAGTCATCATCCAGGTGGCAAGAAGTCTTCATCCAGGCGGCCTCTTCCATCTTCATCCACCCGGAGAAGTCTTCATCCAGACAGCATCTTCTATCTTCATCCATCCGGCACGGAGCGGGTCCATCCTGAAGACATCCGGCGCGGAGCATCCTCTTCATATGGTTGCCGCCATAAACTGGAACTTCAATGCAGGTGACACCATCCAAGATGGCGTCCCTTGCATTCTTATTGGCTGAAAGATTTCAATCAGCCAATAGGAATTAGAGCTGCTAAAATCCTATTGACTGTTTAAATCAGCCAATAGGATTTAAGCAGCTCTCATTCTATTGGCTGTTCCAATCAGCCAATAGGATTGAGCTCTCATCCTATTGGCTGTTCCAATCAGCCAATAGGATGAGAGCTGAATCATATTGGCTGATTGGAACAGCCAATAGGATTTTAGCAGCTCTAATCCTATTGGCTGATTGGAACAGCCAATATTATTTTAGCAGCTCTAATCCTATTGGCTGATTGAAATCTTTCAGCCAATAGGAATGCAAGGGATGCCATCTTGGATGGCGTCACTTGCATTGAAGTTCCAGTTTACGACGTCGACCGTATGAAGAGGATGCTCCGCGCCGGATGTCTTCAGGATGGACCTGCTCCGTGCCGGATGGATGAAGATAGAACATGCCGTCTGGATGAAGACTTCTTGCCGCCTGGATGAGGACTTCACCAGCTGGATGAAGATAGAAGAGGCCGCCCGGATGAAGACTTCTTGCCACCTGGATGATGACTTCTCCGGCTGGATGGATCCTTCAAGGGGGACTTCAAGAACTGTAAGTGGATTGTTGGGGGTTAGTGTTAGGTTTTTTTAAGGGTTTTTTGGGTGGGTTTTATTTTTAGATTAGGGTCTCAACATGTAAAATAGCTAAATGCCCTTTTAAGGGCAATGCCCATACAAATGCCCTTTTCAGGACAATGGGGAGCTTAGGTTATTTTAGATTTTTTATTTGGGAGGGTTGGTTGGTTGGGTGGTGGGTTTTACTGTTGGGGGGGTTTTGTATTGTTTTTTTACAGATAAAAGAGCTGATATCTTTGGGGCAATGCCCCACAAAAGGCCCTTTTAAGGGCCATTGGTAGTTTATTGTAGGCTAGGGCTTTTTTTTTATTTTGGGGGGCTTTTTTATTTTGATAGGGCTATTAGATTGTGTGTAATTCTTTTTTATTTTTGATAATGTGTTTTTTTATTTTTCGTAATTTAGTGGGGGGTTTTTGTAACTTAGTTTTTTTGTGGTAATTTAGTACTTTTAATAATGTTTAATATTATATGTAAATAATTTGAGTAGGGTTAGGTTTCTTAAATATGTAATTTAGTTTATTTAATTGGTAGTTTAATTTAATTGGAGGATAATAGTTAAGGTAGGTTAATTAATAGTTTAAATTAGTTTATTTTAATTCTACAGGTAAGTTTAAATTTATTTGAAGATAGGGATGTTGTAATTTTAATTTAAAGTTAGCGGGTTGTTAGGTTTAGGGGTTAATAGCTTAATTTAATTTTTTTGCGATGTGGGGGGCTGACGGTTTAGGGGTTAATACATTTATTTAGTGGTGGCGGTGGCGGGGAGCGGCGGGAATAGGGGTTAATAACTTTATTTAGGTTGCGGCGGTGTTGGGGAGCGGCGGGATATGGGGTTAATAACTTTATTTAGGTTGCGGCGGTGTCGGATAGAGGCGGGATAGGGGTTAAACATTTTAGTATAGTGGCGGCGTTTAGTGACAGGGTATAAATAAAGTTTGGAAAAAGCCGAATAGACGCAAGATCGATGACTACTAGTTAACAACAGTCCGATGCTCATCGCCCGTACTTGGTGCACGTCTTTTTGCCGGCTTTTTTCATAAATAAGGAGAGCTTATCGAGATACGTGGCCGCGATGTTAGGCGAGCGTATTGATGATGGCGAATGCAACATAGTTGACAGCTTGATACATATCCCCCTTTGCCTTAATAGGATCAGGCCCTCTATATTGTTGTCTCAGATAGTGATAGTGATGTTATAGAAGCCTTTTCCCTTTACTCACTGGGAAAATATTGGCACACACAATAATTTTAATAATACAGTGAGCAATGTAAACTCCTTAGGGAATTCTTAGATCTATTCATTTTATAAAATTCAGCAGGTCCCAACACAACATGAGATGGAACAAGCTGAGTAATGTTACTGAATGTCTCACTGTCTCTTGGTCAGTTTCCATCATTGTTTTTTTTCTTTGCTTCTTCAGTTTCCTGTAATAGAGTTTTATCAGTGTTTCACCCCAGGATATGTATGTTCTGGGGGATTTTTATGAGCTGATAAACATTTATTGCAGTCTATGATGTTTATATTGCTGCTCAATTTAAATGCTTTGTCTTCAATTCTTTTAGTCTCATAGAATTGCTAATACAAAAAAAATCCCAATAATAACATTTGGAACAGCAGTGATTGGGTTAATAGGAAAGTATGATCTCAGCTTGGTTTTTTGTTTGTAGTTTCCTGTCTAGCCAACAAAATCGCAGTGTAGTGCTGGATAATGATCCCAACTTAATGTATGGTTAGATTTGCTTATGGAATGAGACACCCAATTAAACCATATTACATGCCACAGAACATGTTTCCTGTATTGACAATATTAATATATCCAGATGTTAAAAGGGACTTGTCAAATTTAAACTTTTTTTGATTCAGATAGAGCGTACAAGTTAAAAAAAAAAAGTCCTGTTTTCTGATATTATTAACGGGATGTGAAACCAAACATTTTCCTTTTGTAATTCAAATAGTATATAGTTTTAAAAAAAAGAAGTTTCCAATTTACAAGCAAATAGAAAAAGGGTGCTTCCTAGTGCAGATAAACGAGATAACAAAGTCCCAATAATAGCCCAAATGTTGAAAGGGGTACTCACACTTTGGAAAGCACCTAACAGTCGGCTAGATTACGAGTTTTGCGGTATGAGTGAGAAAGCAGCGTTATGGCTCTTTTTCACTACCGCTGGTATTACGAGTTTTGCAGGTTTAGCTGCACCGCACGATTTTTTGGCCGTAACGCAACGTAACTACCGCAGCTTTCAAAAAGTCCTTTTTCAATGGGACTTCCACAGCGCCGGTATTACGAGTCTGCCTGGGAGGCCAAAAAGTGAGCGGTACAGCCAATACCGTCAAGATCCATAACGTAAACTGAAAGTCAGTAGTTATGGGTTTTATGCTACAACGCCATAACATAAAACTCATAACTAAAGTGCTAAAAAGTACACTAACACCCATAAACTGCCTATTAACCCCTAAACCGAGACCCTCCCGTATCGCAAACACTAAAATAAAATTATTGACCCCTAATCTGCCGCTCCCGACATCGCCGCCACTATAATAAACATATTAACCCCTAAACCGCCATACTCCCGCATCGTAAACACTAGTTAAATATTATTAACCCCCTAATCTGCTGTCCCTAACAACGCCGCAACCTACATTACAGTTATTAACCCCTAATCTGCCGCCCCCAATATCGCCGCCACCTACCTACACTTATTAACCCCTAATATGCCGCCCCCAATGTCGCCGACACCTACATTACAATTATTAACCCCTAATCTGCCGCCCCACACATCTCCGCCACCTACCTACACTTATTAACCCCTAATCTGCCGCCCCAACGTCTCCGCCACTATACTAAAGGTATTAACCCCTAAACCTAACCCTAACACCCACTAACTTTAATGTAATTAAAATAAATCTAAATAAAACCTACTATTAATAACTAAATAATTCCTATTTAAAACTAAATACTTACCTGTAAAATAAACCCTAAGATAGTTACAATATAACTAATACTTACATTGTAGCTATCTTAGGTTTTATTTTTATTTCACAGCTAAGTTTGTATTTATTTTAACTAGGTAGAATAGTTACTAAATAGTTATTAACTATTTACTAACTACCTAGCTAAAATAAATACAAATTTAACTGTAAAATAAAACCTAACCTGTCTTACACTAACACCTAACCTTAGACTACAATTAAATAAATTACATTAATTAAATACAATTAACTAAATTACAAAAAAAAACCACTAAATTACACAAAATAAAAAAGAAATTATCAAATATTTAAACTAATTACACCTAATCTAATAGCCCTATCAAAATAAAAAAGCCCCCCCAAAATAAAAAAAAAACATAGCCTAAACTAAACTACCAATAGCCCTTAAAAGGGCCTTTTGCGGGGCATTGCCCCAAAGAAATCAGCTCTTTTACCTGTAAAAAAAAAATACAAACAACCACCCAACAGTAAAACCCACCACCCACACAACCAAACCCCCCAAATAAAATCCTAACTAAAAAAACCTAAGCTCTCCATTGCCCTGAAAAGGGCATTTGGATGGGCATTGCCCTTAAAAGGGCATTTAGCTATTTTTCCGCCCAAACCCAAATTTAAAAATAAAACCCACCCAATAAACCCTTAAAAAAACCTAACACTAACCTCCGAAGATCCACTTACAGTTTTTGAAGACCGGACATCCATCCTCAATGAAGCGGCAGAAGTCTTCATCCAAGCGGCAAGAAGTCCTAATCGAAGCCAGCCGAAGTCTTCATACAAGCCAGCAGAAGTCTTCATCCAGACGGCATCTTCTATCTTCATCCATCCGGCGTGGAGCAGCTCCATCTTCAAGCCATCCGGCGCGGAGCATCCTCTCCTTTCAACGGCGACTGAAGAATGAAGGTTCCTTTAAGTGACGTCATCCAAGATGGCGTCCCTTGAATTCCGATTGGCTGATAGAATTCTATCAGCCAATCGGAATTAAAGCTGAAAAAATCCTCAGCCAATAGGATTGAGCTTCAATCCTATTGGCTGATCCAATCAGCCAATAGGATTGCGCTCGTATTCTATTGGCTGATTGGAACAGCCAATAGAATGTGAGCTCAATCCTATTGGCTGATTGGATCAGCCAATAGGATTGAAGCTCAATCCTATTGGCTGATTGCATCAGCCAATAGGATTTTTTCACCTTTAATTCTGATTGGCTGATAGAATTATATCAGCCAATTGGAATTCAAGGGATGCCATCTTGGATGACATCATTTAAAGGAACCTTCATTCTTCAGCGACCATCGAAAGAAGAGGATGCTCCACGCCGGATGTCTTGAAGATGGAGCCGCTCCGCGCCGGATTGATGAAGATAGAAGATGCTGTCTGGATGAAGTCTTCTGCCCGTCTGGAGGACAACTTCTTGCCGCTTGGATGAAGACTTCTCCTGCCTTCGTTGAGGACTTTTTGCCGCTTGGATGAAGACTTCTCCCGGCTTCGTTGAGGATGGATGTCCGGTCTTCAAAAACTGTAAGTGGATCTTCGGGGGTTAGTGTTAGGTTTTTTTAAGGGTTTATTGGGTGGGTTTTATTTTTAGATTAGGGTTTGGGTGGAAAAAGAGCTAAATTCCCTTTTAAGGGCAATGCCCATCCAAATGCCCTTTTCAGGGCAATGGGGAGCTTAGGTTTTTTAGTTAGGATTTTATTTGGGGGGTTTGGTTGTGTGGGTGGTGGGTTTTACTATTGGGGGGTTGTTTGTATTTTTTTTTTACAGGTAAAAGAGCTGATTTATTTGGGGCAATGCCCCGCAAAGGGCCCTTTTAAGGGCCATTGGCAGTTTAGTTTAGGCTAGTGTTTTTTTATTTTGGGGGGGCTTTTTTATTTTGATAGGGCTATTAGATTAGGTGTAATTAGTTTAAATATTTGATAATTTCTTTTTTATTTTGTGTAATTTAGTGTTTGTTTTTTGTAATTTAGTTAATTGTATTTAATTATTGTAATTTATTTAATTGTAGTGTAATGTTAGGTGTTAGTATAACTCAGGTTAGGTTTTATTTTACAGTTAAATTTGTATTTATTTTAGCTAGGTAGTTTTTAAATAGTTAATAACTATTTACTGGATAGAGACTTCCTGTTGGAGGCGGGGCATGCAGGTAGCTGCAGGTAGCTGCAGGTGCCATTGAAGCTCCGCGCCTCTATGTGAGGCCTGATCCATCCCCAACATATGCTTTTGTTTCCCTTGGCCATACACAGGCTTGGGTATTAGGATTTCGATCCTGCATGGGAAGTTAGAATTGCAGCCCAAGAATGCACGGTGGCTGGTGCACACCATCCTCGCACGGGCTCTCAGGTGCTGTGAGTAGCAGCTCTCGGATAAAACTTTAAAGTTGCCTAAGACTCAATACTAACGGCTATCAGCTTGCCACGCTATTGCAACGACCATTTAAACTTGCCGGCTTAGAGACACCTGGACTTACCTATACAAGCGCAGCTCTCTGGGCAAGCAACCTGCACGCCAGAGCTTTCTGAGCAGAACCGCGACTTATCACTTACCTGGTTGAGTGTACACTACGATAAGCGGCAGTTTCCATGTTCTCAGGTGCTGTGAGTAGCAGCTCTCGGATAAAACTTTAAAGTTGCCTAAGACTCAATACTAACGGCTATTAGCTTGCCACGCTACTGCAACGACCATTTAAACTTGCCGGCTTAGAGACACCTGGACTTACCTATACAAACGCAGCTCTCTGGGCAAGCAACCTGCACGCCAGAGCCTTCTGAGTAGAACCGCAACTTATCACTTACCTGGTTGAGTGTACGCTACAATAAGCGGCAGTTTCCATGTTCTCAGGCAGGTGTCGACGAGCACGCTGATAGCGACAAGCTTCCTGAATCCACCTGGAGGTCCCGGCACCATAGGCGGCAGTGCCCCTCTCCCTGGCTGAGAGTGAAGCAGTGCTGAGTTCTCCGGAGAAGCTTGGGCCCCCTGGACGGGCAGATAATATCTCTCTTACAGAAGGTGCTGCAGGTATCACCGCCCACCGGTCCTGGTTACTACACAATCAGAAACCCTTTTTACCTGGAGCCCACATACGTTTGGAGGAACCGGGTCTGAGGCGGCCGACCCGACCGCTGTCTACATTGCTCCCGGCGGGGGACGGGCTGCCACGCCGTGGAGTGACTTCTTGCCTGTTCGCAGCAAGGGGCCCCCCGCTCCTGCAGTTCACAGCCTGGGAAGATTAAGTGAGTTAAGTGAGCAGAATACAAGCCGAAGCGCTCAACATCTGTGGCGAGGTATCGTATCCCTGTATGTCTGTTTTTTTCCCCGCTGGGCATAAAAGAACATTTGAGCTCACTGTAACTGTGGGGCCCGCATTGGTGGACCATCTATTGCGGTGCGAGGCGCACCGGACTCTCTCAGGGCCATTATTTGAGCAGCTGTCTTTGGCTAACAGGACAGGTTACTGTGGATGCAATGAAGAAGATGTACTGTTGCCGGTTTTGTTTAAGTCTATTAATGGGACTGTTTGTATGGGAGCTGTAATCTTCATTTATGTTTATACTCTTGCCTATTAGTGTCTCACTGGTATATAAATCTTCTTTTAGGCAGGTTTATGGTAGAAGGGCCCTATACCCCTGAGCTTGAGTTTACTGGGAACAGTATAAATGTGAGGAATCTATCACAGGTACTCCCCAGGTATTAAACATAGCAGGTCATTCTCATGTAAAAATCTACCGGGTATTTTGCTTTGGAAGATCTCACCAATGTTGATATCTATATGCTTTATTTAAAGGGTATATACCGTTATTATATTATGCCTGTTGTACCAAATCTAAAACATTAGCTTTTCCTGTGACGGTTTTTTCTAACAGGCTGGGCTGAATTTATGGATATTGAGCTGTTCTTTAGCTTTATATTACTGTATGCCTTACACATTTTTTGTTCTAAGCAGCTAATGCTGGGCCACGGGGTTCTTAGAAATTACGCTAGCACATTCTCCAGGAAAGTTTTGTGTTACAAAGCTTAATTTCACGCGGGAACATATTCTTGACAGGGTTTAGAACTAGGGAACACTATTTGAATGTGACACACTTTAGATAAGTTAAAATCTAAGGAACACATCCAAATTAGAACTGATAACTCGGGGTAGGTAAATTCCTTGGGCGGCTGTTACACATTAAAAATATCTAGTTACAATCTCTATATTTTCCTATTTTATATTTATATGTATATCTAAAAGTTTTGTATCACGAGGTTTAAATTTATATTGCAACACATTAGTTATATATTACTGCATACCTTACACAATCTGTTCTATGTAGTTATCGCTGGGTCACGGTGATTTAAGAAATTATGCTAGCACATTTTTCAGGAAAGTTTTGCTTAATTGCATGCGGGAATATATCCTAGACAGGGCTTAGAACTAGAGAACACTATTTAGAAAGTGACACACTTCAGATAAGTTAAAATTTGAGGAACACATCCCAAAACAGAGCTGATAATTTGGAGTAGGTAAATCCCTTGGGGGGTTGACATACACTAAATATATCTATCTATAATTTCTATATTTTCCTATTTTATATTTATATGTATATCTAAAAGTTTGTATCACGAGGCTTAAAATTTATATTGTATCACACACCAGAAGGGGTCTAGATATTGAGTACTGAATTATTTGTTTGTGACTTTGGAATTGTTTCTCTTATCTTTAAGCTATATAGATAATAACTGTTATAGCATAGACAAGGTATAGCCACGCTTGGTTCATGGACAAATATATTAATTCGAAAAGCTCACCCTCCAATATGCCACCTAAAGCAAAGGACAAAAAAGGGGGCAGCAGCAGAAATCTGGACTCTAGTATAGTCTCCCCAAAAGAAAAAAGTATCCCCAATCCCTTTCCCATCAATATGGCAGAATTTGCAGCTGAAGTGGCCAAATTACTTGCACCTCAATTCGATATGATTAAGCAGGAGATCAGAAGTGAGATATCAAACCTCACTTTAGAGATTAGGCAGTTTTCCTCAAGATTGGAGGAAATAGAGAATCGGATCTCGGATCTAGAGGATAGACTTAATGTAACTGATCCTACAATGGACACCCATAGTAAATTCATTTCGTCCTTACAGGCCAAGATGGAGGACCTTGAAGACCGATCAAGACGTAACAATCTTAAAGTAATCGGTCTGCCTGAGGCCCCTGAATTTCAAGACTTAATGAATTTTGCCACTACTATATTACCCCAGGCTCTACAGATTCCGACTCCTGCTGCCCCCTTTTTGATTGAGAGAGTACATAGGATAGGGCAGAGGCGTGAGCACAATGAGGCCGCACGACCTAGGCCAGTAATCTTTAAATTCGTGAATTTTCAAGATAAGTTACTATACCTTAGGCATTATAGGAAATGTGGCTCTCTCTCTGTAGGCCCCCACAAATTACTAATGTTTCAAGACTTCTCCTCTGAAACACTGGCTAAGAGAAGAGACATGTCTTTTTTCTATGGGAGACTACGGAGGGAGAACTACGATATTAGATTGATTTACCCCGCAAAGTTAATTGTACAGAAAGATGGTAATACACACACTTAATAATGTTAGGGAGGCAGAGACTTTCTGTAGGGAATCAGGGGTACCCTGATCACGTATCGAATTATATTAAAGATATGTTTTTTTTTATCTTAGAATTTAAACAGTTAACTAACATGAGATGTTTTTGACAGGCTATATGGTTTTCATAAGTGCAATCTATGTTAGCTATAGTAATGGTGGTTTTTTAAAATTTTTTTTTTTTTTTTTTTTTTTTTTTTTGTTGTTTCTTTCCCTCTCTTTCTTCTCCTTTCCCCTCCCTTTCCCTCTCTTCCTCCCCCCGCCTCCTTCTCTGTCTTGACTGCCACCTTCCGGACAGCGGTCCCCAGTTATGTTTTAGAATTTATGGAGCACCTTTTGAGGGTAGGGATTGGTAAGTTGAATAATATTGATGGCATATAATCTTAAATTACTATCATGGAATGTAAATAATATTGATGGCATATAATCTTAAGTTACTATCCTGGAATGTAGGGGGGTATTAATTCACCAATTAAAAGAAAAGCTATAATAAAACATTTGGGGAAATTTAACCCCGATATAGCTCTCTTACAGGAACTACATCTTAATATCACCGAAACCCCCAAACTTAAATCTAAGTGGGTAGGGGAAGTGGTAGCAGCTCCATTCACTTCAAGGAAGAGGGGGGTCGCAATATTGATAAACCGGAGATTGGATTATCATATAATTAATATGGAGGCTGATCCCGAAGGGAGATTTTTAATACTTGAAATGGAAATTAAGCATATTAGATATATAATTTGCAACATATATGGACCCAATCAAATTGACCATACATTCTGGTCAGTTCTGTCCGTAAAGCTCCATAAATTTATTGGATTAAATCTAATTATTGCAGGAGATCTTAACTTGCTAGCTGACCCCCTTTTAGATAGTTCTAATAAAAGAGCTTTAATCAGCAGAGGTAGGAAGGTACGCATCTTTCAGAAATTATGTTCGCATCTGGGCCTGGTCGATCTATGGCGGGTACAGAACCCGGACGATCGTACTTATACGTGTGTATCTCATGTCCAGCGTTCATTCTCCCGGCTTGACTATTTTTTGATATCAGAAACAATGCTTGGCCGTAACTGGGTCTCTGGAATCGAAGATATAGTTATCTCTGATCACGCTGTTATAGTACTAAAGCTTGATACTGGCCAGATGCGGTCGGGATCAAATTATATTTCCTTCCCTAGATATCTATGCAATAACATAAAATTTCAGCAACACGTACGATCGAAGTGGGCAGATTATCATAATAATAATGGCAATTATATGGATAAAATTGAGACATTCTGGGAAGCTTCCAAGGCCGTCCTACGCGGAGAGATTAAATCTTATATACGCTACTGGTCAAAACATTGTAGCTTAGTGACTAGACAATTAGCTAATCGAGTTAAGAACGCTTATAGAGCCTATGTCAGTAAACATACCAGAGAAACTTGGGAGGCCTACACTACAGCAAAGACTCTTCGAGACACACACATGAAACAGGTTAGTGCCCAGGAAGAAATTAGATTGAAAGCTAGATACGGGGGTTACACGGGCAGATCGGCGAAATTCTTAGCGAGATTAGCGAACTTTTCGCCTAGACAGGCTATCACCGCTATCAAACAAGGAGATAAGAGATATACGAACCACTCAGATATTGAAAGAGTGTTCTCTGAATTCTTTCAGACTTTGTATGAACAAGATCCCCTTGATGTAGATAAGAAAGAGGCATTTTGGAGCAAGATCAAAGTACCACGCCTGGCTTTAGAGGCCAGAGACATTATTAACGCTCCCATTACGGAGGAGGAAATATCATGGGCAATTAAGAAGGCGAAATCTAACAAAGCTGCCGGCCCGGATGCTCTTCCTATTGAGTACTACAGAATTTTACAACCACAGGTATTACCTATATTAACTAAGTTATTCAATTTTTATTTTTCAGAGAACACTCGATGTTCTTCTCTCTTTGCTTCTGCAAATATTTCGCTGATTCTAAAAAAGGGTAAGGACCCTGAGCAACCCAGCTCCTTTAGACCTATCTCGGTCCTGAACACCGATTATAAACTGTTAGCAGCTATCATAGCCTCACGACTAAAACCCTTTATGGGCGAGCTAATTCATGAGAATCAAACCGGCTTCATGCCTGGACGTAATCCCGTAAAGAATACGAGGAAACTTCTGATTTTGCTCGAATTTTTCTCTAACAAATACAAACTTGCAGAATCTGGCGATAATATAGACAGGGCCATTCTTACGGTTGATGCCGAGAAGGCCTTTGATAGGGTCAGTTGGGATCATCTATTCTTTGCGTTGGAACGTTTTGGGTTTTCAGGATTCTTTACCAACTACATACGCCTGATTTATAGTACCCCCTCCTCTGCGGTGATTATTAATAATACTTCTACACAACGATTTGATCTATTTAGAGGGACTAGACAGGGTTGTCCGCTTTCACCTTTCCTGTTTAATCTTAGTATAGAACCCTTAGCTATCCGATTACGACAAGAACTGGAAGGGATTACATGGGCGGGGGAGAAACTGGTGCTTCTCCAATACGCAGACGATCTCCTTATATTTATATCTAATCTTAAAGTATCGTTGCCTATCCTACAGAGGATAACCCAAGAGTTTGGGGAAATATCCGGATTTAAGATCAATACTTCAAAATCGGAATTAATGTGGATACATAAAAACTTAGTATCACGGGTGAAGCATCCCTTTCAAGAAGTCTCCCAGATTACTTATCTGGGTTTACGTTTATCCAGAAACGCGGAAGATTGGTATAGCCTAAATCATAGGTCAGTGCTGGACTCGTGCAAGAAAAAGCTTGAGGACTGGACTAGGTTACCAATTTCGCTGACCGCTCGTGTGACCCTGATTAAGTCAGTGATTTTTCCAAAACTCCTCTATATATTGCAAAATATTCCGTGGTTTTTACACAAAAGAGATATTACTATATATAATAAAGCTTGCTCCAAATTCCTTTGGAATGGCAAGAGACCACGGATCTCCGTTTTTAAGCTTATGAATTCTAAGTTAGCAGCTGGCTTGGCACTTCCTAATATTCAGACATATAACCTGGTTATTATAGCCAGATTTGCTTTAGATTGGCTAACTGAGAAGGATCAGATTACATCTTTCACTTGGGAATCTAAGGCTGTAGTCCCCTTTAAGTTAAAGGCTCTGTTGCATTGCCCCCTTACGTCCCTGCCTTCTAATATATTCTACCTAGGTACCTTCAAGAACGTCATTGTAGCCTGGCAAAGACTGTGTACAGAGGTGGGAATCTCGCCTCATGTCTCACAATATTTACCTATAGTGGGCAATCCAGAGTTTAGCCCTGGTATTTATAATCAGATATTTAGAGAATGGGAGTCAAAGGGCCTTCAGACCCTGGGTCAAATTCGAGATACAGAAGGGCAGCCAGTCACATTCCATGAAATTGCGACACGATTTGCTTTAGGGGCGCGAGAATTCTATGCCTATCTTCAAGTAAGGCATCTTCTCTGGGAGCTGAACAGGAAACAGGGGAACGAATGGACTCTGGGTGAATTACAGCCTAGGATTATTATTTATGCGGCAGGAATATACGCTATCTCCCCCTTATATTTAGTGCTAAATCAGAAAGCTTCAAATCTGCAAATTAATGAAATGATTGCTAGGTGGTCTACTTTATTTCCAGAAATTGATGAGGAGACTATTGTTGGGAGCTTTAAAATAATCCAGCAGAGCTGGGTCCCGACAACTTGGAGGGAGTCACAGATGAAAATTGGGCTGCAGAGATACCTTACACCTGCGGTCCTCTCTAAGTGGTACAAAAGTAAGGTGCCATGCCCCAGATGCTCATCTATAGGGTCGGATTTATTCCATTGTTTATGGAGCTGCCCCAAAATAGGTCAATATTGGGGAAAGATTGCATTCTGGATGACGATGGTTTTAAAGCTGAACCATAATTTTTCCCCAATAGAAATCTTCTTTCTGGTGAAGTACCAGGGCATTACTAAGAACTATAGTCTGATAAATACTATTATACTAACAGCACGTAGCCTCATTTTTAAAGCATGGAAAGCATCTTCGGCACCTACTATGGCCCAATTTAAAATGGCCCTCTGCAATCAACTTATAACAGAACAGTATAATATACCATTCCCGCAAGATAAATACCTAGAAGTATTTTTTTAAAAATGGGAACCTTTTGTAAAATCTCTGCCCCTTTTACAACAAAATAAAATAATCAAACCTTTCAGAAATTCGGAGTTTGTTCAGTTTAACATCCTAGGGGGCCGCTTTCCGGAAGAATGGGCAACAGATGCCGAGTGAGATAGTATGGGGGGGGGGGGGGGAGAGAGTGGGAGGGAGGATCCTTATTTCTGTTATTAATTAATTATATAATATATATATATTTATTTTTTTTTATTTATTTTTTTTCTTCTTGTTTTGTTTTGTTTTGTTTTGTTTTGTTAATATGGCTTGTTCTGTTCTTTCTAATGGGGGAGGGATAAAAGGGGGAAACTCCAGAGACAAAGAAAGACTAGATATTGTATAAAGGTTTATCTGGTTACCCTACGCATTTCTCTATGTTCACTTTTATAATTATTAGTGCACTATATAAATTTGAATGATGTATAGATACCCTTTCTTTTTTTAAACTAATCTATATGTCTTTTTACCTAAGTGTGTATTTATACACTATGTATACTCACTGTGACACATGTTTTTATACTTGGTAACCGAGATTGTAATAACCTTCTCTGTCTTTGTCATAAATAAATATTTAAAAAAAAAAAACTATTTACTAACTAGTCTACCTAGTTAAAATAAATACAAACTTAGCTGTGAAATAAAAATAAAACCTAAGATAGATACAATGTAACTATTAGTTATATTGTAGCTATCTTAGGGTTTATTTTACAGGTAAGTATTTAGTTTTAAATACTTAAGTTTTAAATAACTTTAGCATAGTGGCTGCGAAGTTGGGGGCGGAAAATTAAGGGTTAATAAATGTAGGTAGGTGGCGGCGATGTTAGGGGCGGCAGATTAGGGGTTAATAAGTGTAGGTGGGTGGCGGCGATGTTAGAGGTGGCAGATTAGGGGTTAATAAGTGTAATGTAGGTGGCGGCGACATTGGGGGCGGCAGATTAGGGGTTAATAAGTGTAGGTAGGTAGCAACAACATTGGGGCGGCAGATTAGGGGTCAATAAGTGTAATGTAGGTGTCCGCGGTGTCGAGGGCGGCAGATTAAGGGTTAATAAATGTAGGTAGGTGTCAGCGACATTGGGGGCGGCAGATTAGGGGTTAATAAGTGTAATGTAGGTGTCGGCGATGTCGGGGTGGCAGATTAGGGGTTAATAACTTAATGTAGGTGTCGGCGGTGTCGGGGGCGGCAGATTAGGGGTGTTTAGACTCGGGGTTTATGTTAGGGTGTTAGGTGTAAACATAAATTTAGTTTCCCCATAGGAATCAATGGGGCTGCGTTACGGAGCTTTACACTGCTTTATTGCAGGTGTTAGGCTTTTTTTCAGCCAGCTCTCACCATTGATGTCTATGGGGAAATCGTGCACGAGCATGTAAAACCAACTCAAAGCAGCGCTGGTATTTGTGTGCGGTATGGAGCTCAATTTCGCTTTATGCTGCAATATTGCCTGCTAACGCCGGGTTTTTGTAAACCTGTAATAGCAGCGCTATAGGGAGGTGAGTGGTGACAATAATTTGCAAGTTAGCACCGAGCAGCTCTTACCGCAAAACTTGTAATCTAGCCGAATGCTAATATCGCATGCAGGGCTATTATAGTGGCCCAGCTCACTAATCATCCAGCATACCGCTCAGCCAGCAAAGGATCCTCTGTGTCCCCAACCTGCCGATAACTCCAAATAAAAAGACTCCAAAGATGCTCAAGTAATGTGTAAAAAAATGTATTAAAAACAGGCAGTACAAAATCAAAAGATGAATTAAAATCATATAGCACTTATTGCAACGCGTTTCTCGTGTCTACTGCACCATTTCCTCAGGCATAAAGTGCTAGGTGCACCAGGAGTCTTATTTAAACAAACAATGGCCAATCGGGAGTGAGTTCAATCCTAAATACACAGGTGTAGTCTAATATACAATTAACACAATCACAGTTCTATTTAATTAAAGAAACCTAAAATGTCATTCTACCAATTTGCACAGTGTTATCTTGGGTCTACAATCAACATATGTTTTGCGATTAGAAAATAACCAATTTGCACAAGATGTCTTATATATAATATCATATACATCATATTAAACAACCTCATTATATGAACAGTTAAAGCCCATACTAAATATGCAACCCTCAGTTACAATGTGTTCCAATATGTTGCGATAGGATGGAATAATATAATGTAGAAAATAAAGTATCTACCTGAGAAAAGAGATGATAAATCATTTGTTACACAGTAACTGCTCAATCAGATGTTGACATCCACTTCAGGATGACGTGCATCAGCCCCTCCCACAGGCTAAATTTGGTTAGCGTGTAAACCGGGATATCACTAAATGAAAAAAAACAATTCTGAAAAACTAATTATAATTATAGAACTATGTAACTAAGTATGCGTCCGTATCCTAAAAAAGCGAAAGGCTAGCTAGTGGGGGGTAGTGTGATCATAGCAAGATAAAAAAAAAAGGCGCAATTGTGGGTGCCTCTATGGGAACCAATCATGTCTATCACAAGTGAACACAACAAACTGTGGGTTATTATTTCCTAAAGGTACAAGAATAAGGTATTGTACATTAGGGGTCAAGTGATAAGTAATTATAATTTTATCTAATACAATCTATTTAATCCAACAAAGTGTACCTATATTTTATGGTCTAAAGTTTATTATTAAGGGCACAGTCATCGTGAGAATATACAAAATAGTGGTCTCGCTTATGTGAATGCACCTAAATGAAACGTGAAGTATTATAAGAATCGTATTGATGTTAAAATAAAAAATGTTTTAGTGATAACAAACGAAATGTACAAAAAGAAAAAGTTTTATAAAATGTTGATGAACCATATCTACTAATAAGTCATAATAAAAAGGGAGTGATAATGATAATAAAAATTAATAAATAGTGAAAACAAGGTATGTTCCTTACCTATATTCTACATAGTGTAAATAATGAAATAATCAAAATTGATATATTGTCAAATATAAAATATATACGGCTAGATATACGGCTAGTTTTGCGTTATGAGTGAAAAAGCAGCGTTATGGGTAATAACGCTGTTTTTTCACTACCTCTGCTATTACGAGTCTCATCCAAAAAGCTGTACCACACACTTTTTTGGACGTAACAAAAATCAACTTTGCAATTTGCGTAAAGTCTTTTTTCAATGGGACTTCCATAGCGCCGATTTAACAAGCTTTTTCTGGGAGGCCAAAAAGTGAGCAGTACAGTCTATCCCGCAAGATTCGTAACGAAATCTAAAGTCAGTAGTTATGAGTTTTATGCTACAAAGCTGTAACATAAAACTCATAACTAAAGTGCTAAAAAGTACACTAACACCCATAAACTATTAACCCCTAAACCGAGGCCCTCCCGCATCGCAAACACTAAAATAAATTAACTAACCCCTAATCTTCCGCTCCCGACATCGCCGCCACTATAATAAACATATTAACCCCTAAACCACCGCACTCCTGCAGCACAAACACTAGTTAAATATTATTAACCCCTAATCTGCCGCCCCTAACATCGCCGCCACCTACCTACATTTATTAACTCCTAGTCTGCAGCCCCCAATGTCGCCGCCACTATACTAAATTTATTAACCACTAAACCTAAGTCTAACCCTAACACCCCCTAACTTAAATATAATTAAAATAAATCTAAATAAAACCTACTATCATTACCTAAATTATTCCTATTTAAAACTAAATACTTACCTATAAAATAACCCCTAAGCTTGCTACAATATAACTAATAGTTACATTGTAGCTAGCTTAAGGGCCTCCATTACATATGAAGCGTCGCCCGCAAAATCCTCCGCCGCCAGTTTTTACGCGATTTTGGTATTACATATACGGCGTAGCATACAAGTTACGCGCGTATATTTCACCCTTCGCTCACAATTATTACTCCCATAGGCTAACATGGGACCGCGTCGTAAATCGGTATCCAATATCCAGCGCAAGGCCTTACGTGGCGGAAATGGAGATATCTTACTCCATTTTTACCTCGCCATAAAAGGCAGCCGTAGCAGGCCTTACGCTGAGTATGGGAGCACCGTAACTCCCGAAAATGCCTGCAAAAATAAACTAACACCTAACGCACGCGCAATGTCTATCTACCTGTCAACCGCAATCCCCCACCGCAATAACTAATAAAGTCTATTAACCCCTAAACCGCCATAGTCCACACCGCAAGTAATAACTAAATTATTAACCCCTAAATCTGCCAACCCCAACATCGCAAACTACCTCTCAAAATGATTAACCCCTAATCTGCCATTAACCCACAATGCAATAAACCTATTCAAGTATTAACCCCTAATCCGCCATAGCCCACATAGCCTATTAAATGTATTAACCCCTAATCTGCTGCCGCCAACTTCGCCGCCACTATAATAAATTTATTAACCCCTAAACCTAACCCTAACCCTAACACCCCCTAACTTAAATATTATTTAAATAAATCTAAATAAATGTACTATTATTAACTACATTATTCCTATTTAAAACTAAATACTTACCTATAAAATAAACCCTAAGATAGCTACAATATAATTAATAATTACATTGTAGCTATTTTAGGATTTATTTTTATTTTACAGGCAACTTTGTATTTATTTTAACTAGGTACTATAGTTATTAAACAGTTAATAACTATTTAAGAACTTCCTAGCTAAAATAAGTACAAATTTACCTGTAAAATAAAACCTAACCTAAATTACAATTACACCTAACACTACACTATCATTAAATAAATTAAATTATTTAACTACAATTACCTAACATTAAATACAATTAAATTAAATAAACTAAAGTACAAAAAACAAACAAACACTACATTTCAGAAAATAAAAAAAATTACAAGAAGTTTAAACTAATTACACCTAATCTAAGCCCCGTAATAAAATAAAAAAGCCCCCCAAAATAATAAAATTCCCTACCCTATACTAAAATACAAATAGCCCTTAAAAGGGCTTTTTGCGGGGCATTGCCCCAAAGTAATCAGCTCTTTTACCTGTAAAAAAAGAAATACAACTCCCCCAACATTAAAACCCACCACCCACACACCCAATCTTACTCTTAAACCCACCCAATCCCCCCTTAATAAAACCTAACACTACCCCCTTGAAGATCACCCCACCTTGAACCATCTTCACTCAGCCGGGCAGAAATCTTCATCCGATCCGGGCAGAAGTCTCCATCGAATCCGGGCAGAAGAGGTCCTCCAGCCGGGCAGAAGTCTTCATCCAAGCAGCATCCTCTATCTTCTTCCATCCGACGAGGAGCGGCTCCATCTTGAAGACATCCGACGCGGAGCATCCTCCAATCGGATTGAACTTCAATTCTATTGGCTGATTGCATCAGCCAATAGGATTTTTCCTACCTTAATTCCGATTGGCTGATAAAATTCTATCAGCCAATCGGAATTGAAGGGATGCCATCTTGGATGACGTCATTTAAAGGAACCTTCATTCTACAGTCGCCGTTGATGGAAGAGGATGCTCCGCATCGAATGTCTTCAAGATAGAGCCGCTCCTCGTCAGATGGAAGAAGATAGAAGATGCCGCTTGGATGAAGACTTCTGCCTGGCTGGAGGACCTCTTCTGCCCAGATTCGATGAAGACTTCTGCCCGGATCGGATGAAGACTTCTGCCCGGCTGGGTAAAGACGGCTCAAGGTAGTGTGATCTTCAAGGGGGTAGTGTTAGGTTTTATTAAGGGGGGATTGGGTGGGTTTTAGAGTAAGGTTGGGGGTGTGGGTGGTGGGTTTTAATGTTGGGGGGGTTGTATTTCTTTTTTTACAGGTAAAAGAGCTGATTACTTTGGGGCAATGCCCCGCAAAAAGCCCTTTTAAGGGCTATTTGTAATTTAGTATAGGGTAGGGAATTTTATTATTTTGGGGGCTTTTTTATTTTATTAGGGGGCTTAGATTAGGTGTAATTAGTTTAAACTTCTTGTAATTTTTTTTTATTTTCTGTAATTTAGTGTTTGTTTTTTTTGTACTTTAGTTTATTTTATTTAATTGTATTTAATGTTAAGTAATTGTAGTTAATTAATTTTATTTATTTAATGATAGTGTAGTGTTAGGAGTAATTGTAACTTAGGTTAGGTTTTATTTTACAGGTAAATTTGTACTTATTTTAACTAGGAAGTTATTAAATAGTTATTAACTATTTAACAACTATTGTTCCTAGTTAAAATAAATACAAAGTTGCCTGTAAAATAAAAATAAATCCTAAAATAGCATTAATGTAATTATTAATTATATTTGGGGCAATGCCCCGCAAAAGGCCCTTTTAAGTGCTATTGGTAGTTTAGTTTAGGCTATGGGTTTTTTTTTTATTTTGGGGGGGCTTTTTAATTTTGATAGAGCTATTAGATTAGGTATAATTTGTTTAAATATCTGATAATTTATTTTTTATTTTGTGTAATATAGTGTTTTTTTTTTGTAATTTAGGTAATTGTATTTAATAAATGTAATTTATTTAATTGTA
Organism: Bombina bombina; assembly: GCF_027579735.1. NCBI lineage: Eukaryota > Metazoa > Chordata > Amphibia > Anura > Bombinatoridae > Bombina > Bombina bombina. Next base: position 146,052,309 of record NC_069509.1, on the reverse strand, counting down.
GTGTAAGGTTAGATGTTAGTGTAACTCAGGTTAGGTTTTATTTTACAGGTACATTTGTATTTATTTTAGCTAGGTAGTTTGTAAATAGTTAATAACTATTTAGTAACTATTCTACCTGGTTAAAATACAAACTTGTCTGTAAAATAAAAATAAACCCTACACTAGCTACAATGTAACTATTAGTTATATTGTAGCAAGTTTAGGATTTATTTTATATGTAAGTATTTAGTTTTAAATAGGAATAATTTAGGTAATGATAGAAGGTTTTATTTAGATTTATTTTGATAATATTTAAGTTAGGGGGTGTTAGGGTTTGGGTTAGACTTAGGTTTAGGGGTTAATAAATTTAGTATAGTGGCGGCGACGTTGGGGGCGGCAGATTAGGGGTTAATAAATGTAGGTAGGTGGTGGCAATATTAGGGGTAGCAGATTAGGGGTTAATAATATTTAACTAGTGTTTGTGATGCGGGAGTGCGGCGGTTTAGGGGTTAATATGTTTATTATAGTGGCGGCAAAATCCAGAGCGGCAGATTAGGGGTTAATAAGTATAATGTAGGTGTCGGCGATGTCAGGGGCGGCAGATTAGGGGTTAATAAGTGTAAGATTAGGGGTGTTTAGACTCGGGGTTCATGTTAGGGTGTTAGGTGTAAACATTAATTTTGTTTCACCATAGGAATCAATGGGGCTGCGTTACTGAGCTTTACGCTGCTTTTTGGCAGGTGTTAGACTTTTTCTCAGCCGGCTCTCCCCATTGATGTCTATGGGTAAATTGTGCACGAGCACGTAAAACCAGCTCACCGCAGATTTCAGCAGCGCTGGTATTGGAGTGCGGTAAGGAGCTCAATTTTGCTTTATGCTCACTTCTTGCCTGATAACGCCGGGTTTTTGAAAACCTGTAATACCAGCGCTGTAGGGAAGTGAGCGCTGATAATAACGTGCAAGTTAGCACCGCACCCCTCATAACGCAAAACTCGTAATCTAGAAGATAGTGTTATAACTTAGAAAGCACCAGTGTCAATGACCTAATTTAACCCATCAGGATATAGAGACCCAAATCTATAAATCCAGTAGGTCTCGCGTTGGCGGAGTCTTGCCATTCTATTTTGATAATTGTTCGGTAGAAGAACTTCTAAAGGTGTTATTTTCATATGACATTGTTTGGTGCCATGTACATGCGTATGATGTCTTGAGGCGCTGTATTTGTTGGAACCCCTCTTAATGCTCCTAAGATGTTCTGACTATCTCTGGCGTACCTTTCTACAGGTACGTCCTATGAACTGCAGGCCATTGGTAGTTTATTGTAGGCTAGGGTTTTTTTTATTTTGGGGTGGCTTTTTTATTTTGATAGGGCTATTAGATTAGGTGTAATTCATTTTTATTTTTGATACTGTCGTTTTCCCCCCCCGTAATTTAGTGTTTTTTATTTTTTGTAACATAGCGTTTATTTTTTTTAATGTAATTTAGTAATGTTTTATTGTAGATTTAAATAATTTTAGTATGGTTAAGTTTTTTTTTAATATGTAATATGGTTCATTTAATTGCTAGTTTAATGTAATTTTAGTATAATAGTTAGGGTAGGTTAATTAATAGTTTAATATAGTTTCTTTAAATTCTACAAGTAAGTTTACATTTATTTTAAGATAGGGATGTTGTAATTTTAATGTAAAGTTAGCGGGTTGTTAGGTTTAGGGGTTAATAGCTTAATTTAGTTTATGGCGATGTAGGGGGCTGGCAGTTTAGGGGTTAATAGGTTTAGTTAATGGTAGTGATGTGGGAGGCCAGAGTATTAGAGGTTAATACGCTTAGTGGCGGCGGGGTTAATAACTTTATTTAGTTGCGGCGGGGTCCGCGAGCAGCGGAATAGGGGTGAACATTTTAGTATAGTGGTGGCGTTTAGTGACAGGGTATAAATAAAGTTGGTAAAAAGCCGATTAGCAGCGAGATCAATGACTGTTAGTTAACACTCCAATGATCATCGCCCCGTAATTGGTGCGTGGCTTTTTGTTAGCTTTTTTTATAAATATGGAGATCGTATTCAGGTCCGCGGCCACGATGTTAGGCGATATTAGGCGAGTGTATTGGTGCCGGCGAATGCAGCATAGTTGAGGCTTTAATAATTATCTCCCATAGTATTTTTAGTCATACTTTGTATTAAGATTTAATAGATAGCAGGTAATTCTCCAACATGTGTCAGTTATATTCCAATTTATAAACTCAGAATCAGACTAATACACTGTTACATATATACTGTCATACACCTGTACATGTACACATTCATATTTATACTGAAACATTTACACTATAACTAGACAATAGACGGACTGGACAGTAAATAAGTGCATTGAGCGCTATACTGGAGGACACCCAAGGCTTTATCCCCTAAAGAAACTGCAATGTCACTGAATTAACTCAACTTTATTTATATGTAGCAAAGAGACATTATAGAAATTGAATTAGTAATACAAGGAGAAATGGTCAGAGTCACCCTGAACCAAGATGGAAACTCACAAATGTATGTGACCTACCTTACTGGCAAATATTTGTGTGTAGCAAATGCATCTTCTAACATACGGCCAGATTACAAGTTTTGCGTTATGAGGGGTGCGGTACTAACTTGCACGTTATTGTCACTGCTCACTTACCTACAGTGCTGGTATTACAGGTTTTCCTAAACCCAGCGTTAAAAGGCAAGAAGTGAGCGTAGAGCAAAATAGAGCTCCATACCGCACTCCAATACCAGCGCTGCTTAAGTCAGGGGTGAGCTGGTTGTACGTGCTTGTGCACAATTTCCCCATAGACATCAATGGGGAGAGCCAGCTGAAAAAAGCCTAACACCTGCAAAAAAGCAGCGTAAAGCTCTGTAATGCATCCCCATTGATTCCTATGGGGAAACTAAATGTTGTTTACACCTAACACCCTAACATGAACCCTGAGTCTAAACACCCCTAATCTTACACTTATTAACCCCTAATCTGCCACCCCAGAAATCGCCGACACCTACATTATATTTATTAACCCCTAATCTGCTGCTCCAGACATTGCCGACCCCTACATTATACTTATTAACCCCTAATCTGCTGTCCCCAACACTTATTAACCCTTAATATGCCACCCCCGAAATCGCCGACCCCTACATTATATTTATTAACCCCTAATCTGCCGCTCCGGACATTGCCGACACCTACATTATATTTTTTAACCCCTAATCACCCGCCCCCAATGTCGCAGCAATCTACCTTCACTTATTAACCCCTAATCTGCCGCCCCCAACGTCGCCACCACTATAATAAACATATAAACCCCTAAACCGCCGCAGTCCCGCCTCGCAAACACTAGTTAAATTTTATTAACCCCTAATCTGCCGTCCCCAACGTCGCCACCACTATATTAAATTTATTAACCCCTAAACATAAGTCTAACCCTAACTCCCCCTAACTTAAATATAATTACAATAAATCTAACTAAAAATTCCTATCATTAACTAAATAATTCCTATTTAAAACTAAATACTTACCTACAAAATAAACCATAAGCTAGCTACAATATAACTAATAGTTACATCGTAGCTAGCTTAGAGTTTATTTTTATTTTACAGGCAAGTTTGTATTTATTTTAACTAGGTAGAATAGTTACTAAATAGTTATTAACTATTTACTAACTACCTAGCTAAAATAAATACAAATTTACCTGTAAAATAAAACCTAACCTGAGTTACACTAACACCTAACCTTATACTACAATTAAATAAATTACCTAAATTAAATACAATTACCTAAATTACAAAAAAACAAAAAAATTACACAAAATAAAAAACAAATTACAATATATTTAAACTAATTACACCTAATCTAATAGCCCTATCAAAATAAAAAAGCCCCCCCCAAAATAAAAAAAACTAAACTTTTGCTGGGCAATGCCCCAAAGAAATCAGCTCTTTTAACTGAAAAACAAACAAACAACCCCCCAACAGTAAAACCCACCACCCACACAACCAACCCCCCAAATAAAACCCTAACTAAAAAAACCTAAGCTCCCCATTTCCCTGAAAAGGGCATTTGCATGGGCATTGCCCTTAAAAGGGCATTTATCTCTATTGCGGCCCAAACCCTAACCTAAAAATAAAACCCACCCAATAAACCCTTAAAAAAACCTAACACTGAAGAGCTGACATCCATCCTCAATGAAGCCGGGAGAAGTCCTCAACGAAGCGGCAAGAAGTCCTCAACGAAGCCGGGAGAAGTCTCTTCAAAACTGTAAGCGGAGCTTCAGGGGTTAGTGTTAGGTTTTTTTAAGGGTTTATTGGGTGGGTTTTATTTTTAGGTTAGGGTTTGGGCTGCAATAGAGCTAAATGCCCTTTTAAGGGCAATGCCCATACAAATGCCCTTTTCTGGGCAATGGGGAGCTTAGGTTTTTTTAGTTAGGGTTTTATTTGGGGGGTTGGTTGTGTGGGTGGTGGGTTTTACTGTTGGGGGGTTGTTTGTTTGTTTTTTTCAGGTAAAAGAGCTGATTTTTGGGGCATTGCCCAGCAAAAGGCCCTTTTAAGGGCTATTGGTAGTTTAGGCTAGGGTTTTTATTTTTATTTTGGGGGGGCTTTTTTATTTTGATAGGGCTATTAGATTAGGTGTAATTAGTTTAAATATCTTGTAATTTGTTTTTTATTTTGTGTAATTTATTGTTTTGTTTTTTTTGTAATTTAGTTAATCGTATTTAATTTAGGTAATTTATTTAATTTTAGTATAAGGTTAGGTGTTAGTGTAACTCAGGTTAGGTTTTATTTTACAGGTAAATTTGTATTTATTTTAGCTAGGTAGTTAGTAAATAGTTAATAACTATTTAGTAACTATTCTACCTAGTTAAAATAAATACAAACTTGCCTTTAAAATAAAAATAAACCCTAAGCTAGCTACAATGTAACTATTAGTTATATTGTAGCTAGCTTAGGGTTTATTTTACCGGTAAGTATTTCGTTTTAAATAGGAATTATTTAGTTATTAATAGTAGGTTTTCTTTAGATTTATTTTAAATTATATTTAAGTTAGGGGGTGTTAGGGTTAGACTTAGGTTTAGGGTTTAATAAATGTAACATAGTGGTGGCGACGTTGGGGGCGGCAGATTAGGGGTTAATAAATGTAGGTAGGTGGCGGCGAGGTTAGGGGCGGCAGATTAGGGGTTAATTATATTTAACTTGAGTTTGCGATGCGTGAGTGCAGCGGTTTAGGGGTTAATATGTTTATTATAGTGGCAGCTATGTTGGGAGCAGCAGATTAGGGGTTAATAATTTTATTTTAGTGTTTGCGATGCGGGATGCCTCGGGTTAGGGGTTAATAAGTAGTTTATGGGTGTTAGTGTACTTTTTAGCACTTTAGTTATGAGTTTTATGCTACAGCTTTGTAGTGTAAAACTCATAACTACTGACTTTAGAATGCGTTACGAATCTTGCGGGATAGGCTGTACCGCTCACTTTTTGGCTTAAAAAAAAAAGCTTGTAATATCGGCGCTATGGAAGTCCCATTGAAAAAAGACTTTAAGGAAATTGCGTAAGTTAATTTGCGGTACGGCCAAAAAAGTGTACAGCAGTACCTACAAGACTCGTAATAGCAGCGGTAGTGAAAAAGCAGCATTATGAGCCTTAAGGCTGCTTTTTTACTCATAACGCAAAACTCGTAATCTAGCGATAGCATTTTGCATCAAGTGAGTTGATCACACAATTGTACACTACACTGTTCTAGCATCAAAGGGATTAAAGGGACTTAAACACTGCAGGCGATTGGAAAGGACCTGGAGATCCAGCAAGACCCCCTCAAATAAAGCAGCCTACAAAGAAGCCATCACTGCCCACCACCACCTCATCAAAACCACCAAGAAGACAGCCATCCAAGATAGAATCAATGCCAAAGTCCACAACAGCAAGGAGCTATTCACAGTCATCAAGGAATTCTCCAATCCCAACAGAGACACCAACGACATCCCGCCCTCCCAGGACCTCTGCGATAACCTCGCAATATACTTCCACCGCAAGATCATTGACATCTATGACAGCTTCGTGCCTCAGAACTCAACCAACACCGCCAACCCACCAACTCCCACCGAAACCTCATCCATATACACCACCGCCTACCCCCCACGGACCATCTGGAGCCCCCACACCACAGAGGACACCATCAGAATCATGAGATCGATCCACTCCGGTGCACCCTCGGACCCATGCCCGCATCACATTTTGAACAAAGCGGGTGACACCATCGCCCCAGAGCTCTGCAGCACCATCAACTGCTCCATCAAAACCAGCACCTTCCCGGATGATTGGAAGCACGCAGAATTAAAACCCCTACTGAAAAAACCCACGGCTGACCCCAATGATCCGAAGAACTACCGCCCAATCTCTTTGCTCCCCTTTGTGGCCAAAGTCATCGAGAAGTCCATCAACGTGCAACTCGTTGACTACATCGAAGCCAACCACACCCTGGACCCCTCCCAATCCGGTTTCAGGAGCAACCACAGCACCGAGACCGCCCTCCTCGCCGCCACAGATGACATCCTCGCCCTACTCGACCGAGGAGAAACCGCCGCCCTCATTCTCCTAGACCTCTCAGCAGCATTCGAAACTGTCTCCCACCTCACCCTCCACAACCAACTACACAAGGCCGGCATACGCGACAAAGCCCTGGAATGGATCACCTCCTTCCTCACCGGCAGAACCCAGAAGTTAGACTCCCACTCTTCACCTTCAAGCCCACAGAAATCAGCTGCAGTTTACCCCAAGGCTCTTCGCTGAGCCCCACCCTATACAACATCTACATGGCCCCTCTCGCCGCTATCGCCCAACGACACGACCTCAACATTGTCTCCTACGCCGACGACACCCAGCTAATCATCTCACTCACCAGTGACCCCACCACCGCCAAGAGAAACGTCCACGAAGGGCTGACAGCAGTCGACACCTGGATGAGCTACAACTGCCTAAAGCTGAACGCAGACAAGACCGAAGTCCTCCTCCTCAGTCCCACCACATCCGCTTGGAATAACTCCTGGTGGCCCACAGCCCTCGGACACCCTCCAACCCCCACCGACCATGCACGAAATCTAGGCGTCATCCTGGACTCATCGCTCTCCATGGACCGGCAAATCAACGCCGTCTCTTCTGCATGCTTCCACACACTTCACCTGCTGCGAAAGATCTTCAAATGGATCCAAACCGAGACCAGGAAGACTGTCACTCACGTCCTCATCAACAGCCGACTGGACTATGGTAATGCACTCTACGCCGGCACCACCATCAAGCTCCAAAAGAGACTACAGCGCATCCAGAACGCCTCGGCCAGACTAATCCTTGACATCCCTCGTCAATGCCACATCACCAAACACCTGCGGGACCTGCACTGGCTCCCCATCAACAAAAGAATAGCCTTCAAGCTTCTCACCCATGCATTTAAGGCCCTCCACAACATCGGTCCCGAATACTTGAACCACCGCGTTACCTTCTACACCCCTGTAAGACAACTTCGATTGGCTGACCAAGCCCTCGCAGTCATCCACAGCGTCAGGAAAAACCACAGAGGGAGGCAGATCCTTCTCTCACCTGGCAGCCAAGACTTGGAACACCCTCCCGCTGCACCTCAGACAAGCTACCGCCCTAACTAAGTTCAGAAAGGACCTCAAGACCTGGCTCTTCGACTGAACTGCAACCCTCAGCGCCTTGAGACCATTACGGGTGAATAGCCGCGCTTTACAAGAACCCAATAGATAGATAGATAGATAGATAGATAGATAGATAGATAGAAAATTATTCTTTAATAATTTAGATAGAGCATACAATTTTAAACAGTTTTAAAATGTATTTCTGTTATGAAATTTGCTTTATTCTGTTAGTATCCTTTGTTGAAGGAGCAGCAATACTGGAAGCTAGCAGAAAGCATCAGGGGTATATAAGTGCAGCACCAATCAGCAGCTAGCACCCAGTAGTGCATTACTGCTCCTGAGCCTACCTAGACATGCTTTTCAACAAAAGATACTTAGAGAATGACAAAAATTGGAAAGTTGTTAAACATTTGCATGGTCTGGCTGAATCAAGAAGTTTAATTTGGACATTATTGTCTGTTTAAATTATGTTCTCTTGCAATAATATTGCTACAGTGATGTTGCACTTTTATGACAATCATGCCTACAACACTGTAGACTCAACAATTTTCTCTGGGCAACAATTATAATTATGATCCTGCTGCTACAATAGTTTAGATATGGATTGACTTACTAGACCATACTTGAGAGGTGGTATCAGCTGCTAAAAACATTAGGCCCATCAAGTCTATCCATACTTATGACGTATAAGCTTAAATGGACATGAAACTTAAAATTGTTCTTACAGATAGAGAATACAATTTTAAAACGTTTCCAATTTACTTCTATTATCAAACTTGCTTCATTCTCTTGTTATTCTTTGTTGTAGAGATATCTAGAAAGGCAGAATGCACATATCTCTAGCACTGCATGACATCAGATAGTGCTGCCATTTAGTGCTGTTGCTAATGTATAACATTAGTACTGCATGACAGGAAATAGTGCTGCCATCTAGTGATCTTGCTAATGTATAACATTAGTACTGCATGACAGGAAATAGTGCTGCCATCTAGTGCTCTTGCTAATGTATAACATTAGTACTGCATGACAGGAAATAGTGCTGCCATCTAGTGCTCTTGCTAATGTATAACATTAGTACTGCATGACAGGAAATAGTGCTGCCCTCTAGTGCTCTTGCTAATGTATAACATTAGTACTGCATGACAGGAAATAGTGCTGCCATCTAGTGCTCTTGCTAATGTATAACATTAGTACTGCATGACAGGAAATAGTGCTGCCATCTAGTGCTCTTGTTAATGTATAACATTAGTACTGCATGACAGGAAATAGTGCTGCCATCTAGTGCTCTTGTTAATGTATAACATTAGTACTGCATGACAGGAAATAGTGCTGCCATCTAGTGCTCTTGCTAATGTATAACATTAGTACTGCATGACAGGAAATAGTGCTGCCATCTAGTGCTCTTGCTATTGTATAACATTAGTACTGTATGACAGGAAATAGTGCTGCCATTTAGTGCTGTTGCTAATGTATAACATTAGTACTACATGACAGGAAATAGTGCTGCCATCTAGTGATCTTGCTAATGTATAACATTAGTACTGCATGACAGGAAATAGTGCTGCCATCTAGTGATCTTGCTAATGCATAACATTAGTACTACATGACAGGAAATAGTGCTGCCATCTAGTGCTCTTGCTAATGTATAACATTAGTACTGCATGACAGGAAATAGTGCTGCCATCTAGTGCTCTTGCTAATGTATAACATTAGTATTACATGACAGGAAATAGTGCTGCCATCTAGTGATCTTACTAATGTATAACATTAGTACTGCATGACAGGAAATAGTGCTGCCATCTAGTGATCTTGATAATGTATAACATTAGTACTACATGACAGGAAATAGTGCTGCCATCTAGTACTCTTGCTAATGTATAACATTAGTACTACATGACAGGAAATAGTGCTGCCATCTAGTGATCTTGCTAATGTATAACATTAGTACTGCATGACAGGAAATAGTGCTGCCATCTAGTGCTCTTGCTAATGTATAACATTAGTACTGCATGACAGGAAATAATGCTGCCATCTAGTGCTCTTGCTAATGTATAACATTAGTACTGCATGACAGGAAATAGTGCTGCCATCTAGTGCTCTTGTTAATGTATAACATAAGTACTGCATGACAGGAAATAGTGCTGCCATCTAGTGCTCTTGCTAATGTATAACATTAGTACTGCATGACAGGAAATAGTGCTGCCATCTAATGCTCTTGCTAATGTATAACATTAGTACTACATGACAGGAAATAGTGCTGCCATCTAGTGCTCTTGTTAATGTATAACATTAGTACTGCATGACAGGAAATAGTGCTGCCATCTAGTGCTCTTGCTAATGCATAACATTAGTACTGCATGACAGGAAATAGTGCTGCCATCTAGTGCTCTTGCTAATGTATAACATTAGTACTACATGACAGGAAATAGTGCTGCCATCTAGTGCTCTTGCTAATGTATAACATTAGTACTACATGACAGGAAATAGTGCTGCCATCTAGTGCTCTTGTTAATATATAACATTAGTAATGCATGACAGGAAATAGTGCTGCCATCTAGTGCTCTTGTTAATGTATAACATTAGTACTGCATGACAGGAAATAGTGCTGCCATCTAGTGCTCTTGCTAATGTATAACATTAGTACTGCATGACAGGAAATAGTGCTGCCATCTAGTGATCTTGCTAATGTATAACATTAGTACTGCATGACAGGAAATAGTGCTGCCATCTAGTGCTCTTGCTAATGTATAACATTAGTACTGCATGACAGGAAATAGTGCTGCCATCTAATGCTCTTGCTAATGTATAACATTAGTACTACATGACAGGAAATAGTGCTGCCATCTAGTGCTCCTGTTAATGTATAACATTACTACTGCATGACAGGAAGTAGTGCTACCATCTAGTGCTCTTGCTAATGTATAACATTAGTACTGCATGACAGGAAGTAGTGCTGCCATCTAGTGCTGTTGCTAATGTATAACATTAGTACTGCATGACAGGAAATAGTGCTGCCATCTAGTGCTCTTGCTAATGTATAACATTAGTACTGCATGACAGGAAATAGTGCTGCCATCTAGTGCTCTTGCTAATGTATAACATTAGTACTGCATGACAGGAAATAATGCTGCCATCTAGTGCTCTTGCTAATGTATAACATTAGTACTGCATGACAAGAAATAGTGCTCCCATCTAGTGCTCTTGATAATGTATAACATTAGTACTGCATGACAGGAAATAGTGCTGCCATCTAGTGATCTTGCTAATGTATAACATTAGTACTGCATGACAGGAAATAGTGCTGCCATCTAGTGCTCTTGCTAATGTATAACATTAGTACTGCATGACAGGAAATAGTGCTGCCATCTAATGCTCTTGCTAATGTATAACATTAGTACTACATGACAGGAAATAGTGCTGCCATCTAGTGCTTCTGTTAATGTATAACATTAGTACTGCATGACAGGAAGTAGTGCTACCATCTAGTGTTCTTGCTAATGTATAACATTAGTACTGCATGACAGGAAGTAGTGCTGCCATCTAGTGCTGTTGCTAATGTATAACATTAGTACTGCATGACAGGAAATATTGCTGCCATCTAGTGCTCTTGCTAATGTATAACATTAGTACTGCATGACAGGAAGTAGTGCTGCCATCTAGTGCTGTTGCTAATGTATAACATTAGTACTGCATGACAGGAAATAGTGCTGCCCTCTAGTGCTCTTGCTAATGTATAACATTAGTACTACATGACATGAGATAGTGCTGCCATCTAGTGCTCTTGCTAATGTATAATATTAGTACTGCATGACAGGAAATAGTGCTACCATCTAGTGCTCTTGCTAATGTATAACATTAGTACTGCATGACAGGAAATAGTGCTGCCATCTAGTGCTCTTGCTAATGTATAACATTAGTACTGCATGACAGGAAATAGTGCTGCCATCTAATGCTCTTGCTAATGTATAACATTAGTACTACATGACAGGAAATAGTGCTGCCATCTAGTGCTCTTGCTAATGTATAACATTAGTACTGCATGACAGGAAATAGTGCTGCCATCTAGTGCTCTTGCTAATGTATAACATTAGTACTGCATGACAGGAAATAGTGCTGCCATCTAGTGATCTTGCTAATGTATACCATTAGTACTGCATGACAGGAAATAGTGCTGCCATCTAGTGCTCCTGTTAATGTATAACATTAGTACTGCATGACAGGAAATAGTGCTACCATCTAGTGCTCTTATTAATGTATAAAATTAGTACTGCATGACAGGAAGTAGTGCTACCATCTAGTGCTCTTGCTAATGTATAACATTAGTACTGCATGACAGGAAATAGTGCTGCCATCTAGTGCTCTTGCTAATGTATAACATTAGTACTGCATGACAGGAAATAGTGCTGCCATCTAGTGCTCTTGCTAATGTATAACATTAGTACTGCATGACAGGAAATAGTGCTAACATCTAGTGCTCTTATTAATGTATAACATTAGTACTGCATGACAGGAAGTAGTGCTACCATCTCGTGCTCTTGCTAATGTATAACATTAGTACTGCATGACAGGAAATAGTGCTGCCATCTAGTGCTCTTGCTAATGTATAACATTAGTACTGCATGACAGGAAATAGTGCTGCTATCTAGTGCTCTTGCTAATGTATAACATTAGTACTGCATGACAGGAAGTAGTGCTGCCATCTAGTGCTGTTGCTAATGTATAACAGTGTTGCAAAACTGCTGCCATATAATGCTGCAGACACGTGCACACTCCTTATCTTACATCACTGCTTTTCAACAAAGGATAACACAAAATCAAAGAAACTTTGATAACAGAAGTAATTTGGAACGTTGTTTAAAATTGTATGCTCTATCTGATTCATGTAAAAAAAATGTTGGGTTTTATGTCCCTTTAAGGTAGCTTTATTCATATCCCAGGGATTCTTAAATTCTTCATTTAGGGGCGGATTTAACAAGCACTGGATGCTGCTTAATCCGCCCGAAGTTTCCGGCGATCCGGAAACTGAAGTTAAGAAGTCGCGGTCCTTTTTAGGTGGCAGGCTGCAATCATTCCGATCAGATACGATCTGGATGATTGACACCTCCTGCTAGCAGCCGATTGGCTGCGAGTGTGCAGCGGGCGGCGGCATTGCACAAGCAATTCTTGTGAAATACTTGTGCAATGTTAAATGCAGACAGTGTATGCTGTCGGTATTTAGCTATGCAGGGCGGACATGATGTGCTATAGCGCATCATGTCCGCACAGGGTTTAATAAATTGACCCCATAGTATTTGTTTGAACCACCTCTTTTGGAAGTCTGTTCCATGAACCATCAGCAACTTTTTCAGTGCAAGATTTGATCCATAAAATATTCTTTTAAGGCTATAACATTTTACTGTTTAAATTTGCTTGAACATGTAACCATAACCCAGTTTATATCCCTCTTTCCATCTGCAGCTAAGTTTGCAGCTCTTTTGAGGTTTAGTTGCTCATTAATTGGAAGAGATCGTGTTACTTTTTAAATCTTTGTCTGTATTGTTTTGTCTGTTGTGAAGGGCAGCTGAGATCTTTAATATCATTGTTGTAATATAAGATGGGGAAAGCAGAGACCTGCAGGGAAATGGAGGGAGACCCTAATTGTTGTTATCTTTATTTGCACCATTCCAAATCAAGAATCTTATCAAATGCAGTTAAAATCCACACAACTGCTATACAAATTCACGTCCCAAAAAACTAAAAACATGCAACAGGCATAAAGTGTCATACATGCAACTCTTTGTCAGACTTGCAGATTGTTGCAGGAAACTATAGGTGGATGTATTTTTCACACCTCAGCCAGACATATTGTAGGTGTAAAGATTGAAACTGCTATTAAAACAAAAGGAAAAAGCACTTAGGTTAAAAGCCAAGACAGAACACAGAAAAAATGTACCCATATAGTTAGGGAACAGCGCTAAGAATAAAATGAAACAAGTACACATATTCATTTTTTAATACACTTGAAAATCAAACAATAATCATTAATTTTCTTGAATTAAATTGACATTCCATTTTACCTACTGGAGCTAAAGGGACATTATACACTAGATTTTTCTTTGCATAAATGTTTTGTAGATGATCTATTTATATAGCCCATACAGTTTTTTGTTTTGATTTAAAAAATGGATAGTTTTGCTTATTTTTAAATAACATTGCTCTGATTTTCAGACTCCTAACCAAGCCCCAAAGTTTTAGGAGAATACCGACGTATACCTACTCCAGCTTGCTCCTGTTTGTGAAAAGGGTCTTTTCATATGCAAAGAAGGGGGGGGGGGAGGGGAGTGTCTGCAATTTGTCACCTGCAACCTTTTAAACAGAGCTAAACTGGGAGCTTATAAGTAAGTTTTTAAACGGTTTTATACTGGATTTTTATATCAGTATCTGTGCATATTATTCTTTAAAGTAGTGTCTATTACATGGAGTTATATGAAAATTGGAGTATACTGTTCTTTTAATTAAGATGTTTACAAATAGCTCTTTACCTTTTGAAATATCTGATTTTTGCCTGTTAAAACCACTACCTGAAAATATAAATCCTTTTTTCTACTATCTATAGAAAAGTTATGTATACAAGAATCATCAGCAGTCAATTATGGGTGGGAGAGACAGGTACTAAAATGTTCATTTTTAATTTGCTCTTTCTAAGGGCCCGATGATCAAAACTTTGTGAAAAGCCACGCTGACACTCATAATGTCTGCCCTTAGTGAATTCTCTAAAATATGGCCTTGTCTCTGCAAGTTGTGAGATGTCTTTAATAGAAAATAATAGAGCGCTGGAAAGAGAAACTCTGCAGGAGAAAGTGAAGTTAGCAGGGAGCAGGAGGGGGGTGACATTAGAAATTAAATTCTGCATCCAATACAAATCAAATTACTCTGTATCATATTTTACAATCACATATTTTCATATAAATGTGTTTTTGTCCGGTTAGGGTAGTAAGTGTTTTGTGTATTTTGGCAAATTCTCGCCACCTTTAAGTTTCAGAGAAAAACAATGAGACCTGCAGGGGGAAATATTTAGAGAATACACCAGACCTTGCAGAGGCTCCTGTTCAACCCATTAGCAGAGGCGGGGAATCACATTTTACACTAAATAAAATAATTTGCTTTTTTCATGGGCAGTGTAGTGTTATTACGATTTCTACTGCACACCTTAGGGTAGATTTATCATACCCCGGGCGGACATTATTCACTGTAGCGAATCATGTCCGCCCTGCATCGCTAAATGCTGACAGCATAGGCTGTCGGCATTTTACATTGGACGAGCAGTTCTGGTGAACTATTTGTGCAATGCCGCTCCCTGCAGATTCGCAGCCAATCGGCCGCTAGCAGGGGGTGTCAATCAACCGATCGTATTTGATTGGGCAGATTGATGTCTGCAGCCTCAGAGGCAGCAGACAAGTTAAGGTGCAGTGGTCTTAAGACCGCTGCTTCATAACTCCTGTTTCCAGCGAGCCTGAAGGCTCGCGCAGAAACAGGTGCATTAGGCACCCTTCGGGGCATGTTAAATCGGACCCCTTATATCTTTTTTTCCTGTGCAATTTCAACAACAATTTAATTTATTCCAAAAAATGCAATTGTTGCAGACTAATTCAGTTAAGATTTTAATGCGATTAAACATCACAATTTTTTTACTGTGTATTTTTATTTCAATATTTCATTTATTCTTTTTTTACCATTTTTAAATTAGACATTTTTTCAGAGCCCTATTGTAATGTATGCATTGCCTTCATGTACATAAAGCAGGGAACGTCCCTTTGTGAGACACACTGTTATCAAGGTAATTACAACAAGAGTTTCATAGTACTGGTGAGATTTATTAATGAATCTAACAAGCCCAGAGAGTTTTAGTTCATTGAGCCGTAAGTTTCGACCTTTGTGTATAGACAAATTCAAAAAGATAAAGAGGGTTTTTTTTTTTGCATAGAGAAATATATAAGATAAGGGTGAGTGCTCTTTTTGCAAGCTCAGCCCATTGGCTGGGTTGTGTTTCTAATGAAAAAAACTTATTTCATGCACAAAAATAAACCTTAATGTAACATTTCCCATGCAGCTGGTATAAAAAGTCATTGGAAATCCTTTAAGGGGAAACCAATTTTATAGTACAGTGTTTCTTTAAATAATGCATAATAATTTGCATTTTTTTTCAATATGCATAAAAATAGCCAGATGGTTTGAAAATACACAGGGCTAGATCACGATAACTCAGCTAGTGTTAAGCTTTTTGCGCTAGTCGAGTTGCGTTCGTATTACAAGTTTCAAAAAAAGGTATTTTTACTAGCGGTAACCCGAAATAGCACGAAAAAGCAAACTTAATTTTCTGCATGTGCGTGCATGTTTTCCCCCATAGGGGCCGATTTATCAAGCTCCCCTGTTTCCACGCGAGCTACATAACTTGTCCATCTGCTCTGAGGCCGCGGACAGAAATCATTTGATTGACACCACCTGCTAGTGGCCAATTGGCCGTGAGTCTGCAGGGGGCGGCATTGCACCAGCAGTTCATTTATCGATATGCAGCGGACATGATACGCTACATTGTATCATGTCCACTCGCACTATGATAAATATACCCCTTAGAAATCAATGGAGAAAAAAAAAAAGACTCCATCGCATTTTCACATTCCTCGAATGTGAAATATTTACAGTAAATATATAATTAAAATCTTTATTAAATATGAATATTGCATAAATATGTTTAATCATGTTAGTGCTGCAGAATCTGTTGGCGCTCTACAAATAACCGATAAATAAATAATTAAAGGGCTCTAATGCATTTATATATATGTTTATATATGCGTACATATACATTAATGTTTTTATATGTGTATATATGACTGTAAATATAGCCCACAGTGTATATAAAAATCTAGAGGTATATCTTTATACCTTTACATTTTACACCACTGTCAGATATAAATATAGGCTGAAATACTTAAAGGGACACTCAATCAAAATTAAACTTTCATGATTCAGATAGAGCATGCCATTTTAAACAACTTTCCAATTTACTTCCATTATCTAAATGTGCACAGTCTTTTTATATTTAAACTTTTTAAGTCATCAGCTCCTACTGAGCATGTGCAAGAATAAGTATGTATGCATTTGTGAATGGCTGATGGCTGTCACATGGTACGTGTATGCATTTGCGAATGGCTAATGGCTGTCACATGGTACAGGGGGAGTGGAAATAGACATAACTTTTAAAATTGTCAGAAAAAAAATCTACTACTCATTTGAAGTTCAGACTAAGGCCTCTAGTTATCAACGTGTCTACTTATCTGCCATCGCCGGCCCCAATACGCCCGCCTAAGCTCGCCTACCATCGCCGCCGCGGACCTGAATACGCTCTCCAAAGTTATCAATAAAGCTGTCAAAAAGCCACGCACCAAGTACGGGGCGATGAGCAGCGGACTGTGATAGTTATCACTCATCCGATCTCGCTGCTCTTCGGGTTTTTGACAGCTTTATTGACAAGCTGTCACTAAGCACCCACACTAAACTACACTGTTCTACCCCCTATACCGGCGCCCCCGGAGCCCCCCGCAACTAAATTAAGTTATTAACCCCTAAACCGCCGCTCCCGGACACCGCCGCAACTATAATAAATGTATTAACCCCTAAACCGCCGCTCCCGGAGCCCACCGCCACCCACATAATACCTAGTAACCCCTATCCTGCCTATCAGCCAATCAGATTGAGCTCGCATTCTATTGGCTGATCCGATCAGCCAATAGAATGCGAGCTCAATCTGATTGGCTGATTGGATCAGCCAATCGTATTGAACTTCAATCTGATTGGCTGATTCAATCAGCCAATCAGATTTTTCCTACCTTAATTCCGATTGGCTGATAGAATCCTATCAGCCAATTGGAATTCGAGGGACACCATCTTGGATGACGTCACTTAAAGGAACCGTCATTCGTCGTTAGTCCGTCGGTAGAAGAGGATGGCTCCGCGTCGGCTCGTCTGAAGATGGCTCCGCTCCAGATGGATGAAGATTGAAGACGCCGCCTGGATGATGACTTCAATCGGATGGAAGACTTCTTCAGTGCCCCTTGGATGATGACTTCAATCGGATGGAAGACTTCTTCAGCGCCCCTTGGATGAAGACTTCGGCCCCTGCGGATGTCCTCTTCTGTTCCATCGGTGGTCGGCTGGCTGAAGATGGCTAAAGGTAGGATGATCTTCAGGGGGGTAGTGTTAGGTTTATTTAAGGGTGGTTTGGGTTAGAGTAGGGGTGTGTGGGTGGTGGATTTTAATGTTGGGGGGGTTGTATTTTTATTTTACAGGCAAAAGAGCTGTTTTCTTTGGGGCATGCCCCGCAAAAGGCCCTTTTAAGGGCTGGTAAGGTAATAGAGCTGTTAACTTTTTAATGTAGAATAGGGTAGGGCATTTTTTTTATTTTTGGGGGCTTTGTTATTTTATTAGGGGGCTTAGATTAGGTGTAAGTAGCTTAAAATTGTTGTAATATTTTTGAAATGTTTGTAGCTTATTTTTTTTTATTTTTTGTAACTTAGTTTTTTTATTTTTTGTACTTTAGTTAGTTTATTTAATTGTATTTAATTGTAGCTATTTGTAGGTAATTTATTTAATTAATTTAATGATAGTGTAGTGTTAGGTTTAATTGTAACCTAGGTTAGGATTTATTTTACAGGTAATTTTGTATTTCTTTTAGCTAGGTAGTTATTAAATAATTAATAACTATTTAATAACTATTCTAACTAGCTAAAATAAATACAAAGTTACCTGTAAAATAAATATAAATCCTAAAATAGCTACAATGTAATTATTAATTACATTGTAGCTATCTTAGGGTTTATTTTACAGGTAAGTATTTAGTTTTAAATAGGAATAATTTATTTAAGTATAGTGTAGTGTTAGGTGTAATTGTAACTTAGGTTAGTTTTTATTTTACAGGTAAATTTCTCTTTATTTTAACTAGGTAGCTATTAAATAGTTAATAACTATTTAATAGCTATTGTACCTAGTTAAAATAAATTGAAAGTTGCCTGTAAAATAAAAATAAATCATAAGATAGCTACAATATAATTATTATTTATATTGTAGCTATATTAGGGTTTATTTTAAAGGTAAGTATTTAGTTTTAAATAGGATTCATTTAGTTAATAAGAGTTATAATATTTAGATGTATTTAATTAATATTTAAGTTAGGGGGGTGTTAGGGTTAGGGTTAGGGTTAGACTTAGGTTTAGGGGTTAATAATTTTATTATAGTGGGGGCGGTGTAGGGGGGGCAGGATAGGAGTTAATAAATGTATTATAGGTGGCGGCGGTGTAGGGGGGGCAGGATAGGGGTTAATAAATGTATTATAGGTGGCGGCGGTGTAGGGGGGGCAGGATAGGGGTTAATAAATTTATTTACAGTGGCGGCGGGGTCCGGGAGCGGTGGTTTAGGGGGTAATAACTTTATTTAGTTGCGGCGGTGTAAGGGGGGACAGATTAGGGGTGTTTAGACTCGGGGTACATGTTAGGGTGTTAGGTGTAGACAGCTCCCATAGGAATCAATGGGATGTCAGGCAGCAGCAAACATGAACTTTAGCTATGGTCAGACTCCCATTGATTCCTATGGGATCCGCCGCCTCCAGGGCGGCGGGTTGAAAACCAGGTACGCTGGACCGGAAAAGAGCCGAGCGTACCTGCTAGTTTTTTGATAACTAGCAAAAGTAGTCAGATTGTGTCGAACTTGTGTGCGGAACATCTGGAGTGACGTAAGAATCGATCTGTGTCGGACTGAGTCCGGCGGATCGAAGCTTACGTCACTAAATTCTACTTTTGCCGTTGTGTAGGGCTTGATAACTTAGGCGAATCAGCCTCGCCACAAATACGCTGCGGAATTCCAGCGTATTTGAGGTTGACGGCTTGATAACTAGAGGCCTAAGTGCTATTGCATGGTCTTGTTATCTTGCATTTGTTGATTATGCAAATCTACTGTGTTGACTGGTCCTTTAATAATAATAACTATTTTTAAGAAAAAATACTTGACAGCCAAAACCTTTAAATCGTTAAAACCCCATATTTCACATATCAAATGTATCTTTGTAATGAAAAAACGTTCAGTTATAAATATATAAATAAATATATATATATATATTAGCTTTTAAAACTTTTGTTGAATATAAATGTTTGAGATAATATTATTCCATAATTATCTACATCATTCTTTAATAGCAGTTCTGGTTATCTGTGATGTCTTCAGCTGAGGAGGATGATGGTAAGTTTTCTGCCCTCTTTTACCCATAGTAAGTTTTTCAGCTGGCTTGGTCGTGGCACAATTGTGATAATTTCAAATGTATATTTCCTGGAGACGTTTAAAAATAATAATTTTCTTCTCCCTTTGAGAAATGTAAAAACCGATTACACAAAAACACAACTACGTGTACCATTATACTTTTTTCACTCTCCTTTTTCATTTTTCCATTCTCATTTTCTCCTTTTCTCTTAAAAGACCATTAAATACAGTAGATTTGTATAATTAACAGATAATAATATATTATTAATTATATTAATATAATAATATAAAGACAATGCAATAACATTTACTCTAAATTTCAAATGAGCAGTAGAATTTTTTTGCTAACTAATTTCAAAACTTCCTTTCATTTCCCTACCCAGTGTATCATGTGATAACCACCAGCGAATCACAGACTCAGTAGTAGCTAAGGTTGTCAGGTATCCAGTATTCAACAGGACAGTCTAGTATTTTAGCAGGATGTCTAGTAAAATATTTTTTTTTTAAATAGTGGGCACTTAAAGTGAAGGTCAAGTCATGCGTTCTCTATACCCAATTTCAATACTTCACAAAAAATAATTATGATGTTCATTCATCAAAATATATGCAAAAACAATAATAAGTGCAATATTTTACTTCTTTGACCCGCTCCGTTTCAGCTCTTCAATCCGCCCGCCATAGTGCCTTCAGTGATTGACATTTTTTCTCTCCACTCGTTATTTTACCCCCATGGCGTCCAGCCCCTTTTCTCTATCGTCATCGACAACTTATGCGCATGCGTTTACGCATACAGCGGATCACCTTGGGCATTCTCGTGCATGTAACGCGCATGTGTTCTCTGTCCTCCAAGTTGATAGTAATATTGAATTGACAGCATCGCTATCACTTTGATAAAAGAAAAAGCGCTTCCAAACTTACTAACCGGTAATTATGATACCGCAGCGCATCTCACATACTAATAATTGTACCTCTCAAATTATTTTTCACGAATCTTGCAATCTTTTTTTTTTATTCTAATATACATTCTTATAAATTTAGCGATTGCTTTTCAAGGTGCTTTAGACTGAGTGAAACACACTTGCCTATCAGTGACTGCTAGCGTTTGTATACAGAGTCACGGCAAGTTATTGAACGCATGCGCCATTGAGCTGCGGATACGCATGCGCAGTTGGAGTCTATTACGGGTGCATGAGCGTAGTCCGATACTTACAGAGAAAGCTACTTTACCCGATAAGAACAAGGAAGTATTGATGGGGCGGAGCGTGTAGCGCAAACGGCGGTATATTAGAATTAATATATATATATGAAAGAATACTTTTTAACATATATAAAATAAGCGACTAGAATATTTGTCTTATTTGTTTAAAGATTATATGTTTGGAATTAAATAAATTGACCTTCACTTTAAAGGGACATGAAATCCAACATTGTTGTTTTATGATTTAGATAAAACACACCATTTTAAACAGCTTTCCAGTTAACTTCTTTTATAACATTTGCTTTATTCTCTTGGTATCCTTTTGTTGAAGGAGAGAGAGATCAAGGTAATCGGAGACTGCGTTTGGTGCGGTCTCCCTTTCTATAGTTATTACTATCTGGAAGACTGGGCACTTTCAAGTAAAAGACTTACACATTTTTTGTAGCATCTGAAAAACGGACTCATATGCTTTTGAGCACAGATATACCGATTCTTCTTTATAGTAATCGCTAGGTCCACTACATCAGAATATCTATTATTGATTTTGTTTTAACTTATCTTGTATTTGTTTTTACTGTAATTTTGATGCCAGCATCCATTTTTATGTTTACTATAATCATATAAACTATATACTATTTTTCTCACTGATATATCTTTATGTGCATTTATTCACATTCATTTAAATTTTAATACATTTATTACATGTTATTTAACATCACGGTACCTGATATTAATTAGGGTTCCCCTACTTTTCTCGTTATTAGCAATCATGGTAGTATTATTAACACATTGCATTATATAGTTTGCATCATACAGTTGGCTCCTAGTTTTTGAGCGCTTTCCCTATTTTTGTATGCTAGATTCCAGTGATACATTGCTGTACCTGAGCCAGTCTATGTATACTTTTCAACAAAGGATACCAAGAGAACAAAGCAAATCTGATAATAGAAACAAATTAGAAGGTTTTTGAAAATTTTACATTCTATCTGAGATGTGAAATAAATACTTTGATTTCCTTGTCCCTTTAAATGTCCAGTTTTTAATACAGCAACATTTTAAAAATCTCCCATATATTTTTTAAAAAACGACATGCTCTGTCTGAATCATTAAACTTGAATTCTGACTTAAAGGGACAGTCTACTTCAGAATTTTTATTTTTTTAAAAGATAGATAATCCCTTTATTACCCATTCTCCAGTTTTGCATAACCAACACAGTTATATTAATATTCTTTTTACCTCTGTGATTACCTTGTATCTAAGCTTCTGCAGACTACCCCCTTATTTCAATTCTTTTGACAGACTTGCATTTTAGCCATTCGGTGTTCTCTCATAAGTAACTCCACGGGTAGTGAGCACAGTGTTATCTATATAGCACACATGAACTAACACCGTCTAGCTGTAAAAAACTGTCAAATGGATTTAGATAAGAGACAGACTCCAAGGACTTAGAAATAAGCATATGAGCTTACCTAGGTTTAGCTTTTAACCCCTTAATGACCGGACCATTTTTCAATTTTCTTACCCTTAATGACAATGGCTATTTTTACATTTCTGCAGTGTTTGTGTTTAGCTGTAATTTTCCTCTTACTCATTTACTGTACCCACACATATTATATACCGTTTTTCTCGCCATTAAATTGACTTTCTAAAGATACCATTATTTTCATCATATCTTATAATTTACTAAAAAAAAAAAAAGATAAAATATGAGGAAAAAATGGAAAAAACACACTTTTTCTAACTTTGACCCCCAAAATCTGTTACATATCTACAATCACCAAAAAACACCCATGCTAAATAGTTTCTAAATTTTGTCCTGAGTTTAGAAATACCCAATTTTTACACATTCTTTGCTTTTTTTGCAATTTATGGGGCAATAAATACAAGTAGTACTTTGCTATTTCCAAACCACTTTTTTTCAAAATTAGCGCTAGTTACATTGGAACCCTGATATCTGTCAGGAATACCTGAATATCCCTTGACATGTATAATTTTTTTTTTAGAAGACAACCCAAAGTATTGATCTAGGCCCATTTTGGTATATTTCATGCCACCATTTCACCGCCAAATGCGATCAAAAAAAATAAATTCACTTTTTCACAAATTTTGTCACAAACTTTAGGTTTCCCACTGAAATTATTTACAAACAGCTTCTGCAATTATGGCACAAATGGTTGTAAATGCTTCTCTGGGATCCCCTTTTTTCAGAAATAACAGACTTATATGGCTTTGGGGTTGCTTTTTGGTAATTAGAAGGCCGCTAAATGCCGCTGCGCACCACACGTGTTTTATGCCCAGGACCAGGAGTGAAGGGGTTAATTAGGGAGCTTGTAGGGTTAATTTTAGCTTTAGTGTAGTGTAGTAGACAACCCCAAGTATTAATCTAGGCCCATTTTGGTATATTTTATGCCACCATTTAACCGCCAAAT
The DNA here is from genome assembly GCF_027579735.1 of Bombina bombina. Taxonomy (NCBI): domain Eukaryota; kingdom Metazoa; phylum Chordata; class Amphibia; order Anura; family Bombinatoridae; genus Bombina; species Bombina bombina. The sequence goes on along the minus strand of NC_069509.1, from coordinate 146,028,758 downwards.
GCGAGCAAATAAAAAAAAAACTTTACATTTTTCACAATTTTAGGTTTCTCACTGAAATAATTTACAAACAGCTTGTGCTATTATGGCAGAAATTGTTGTAAAAGCTTCTCTGGGATCCCCTTTGTTCAGAAATAGCAGACTTATATGGCTTTGGCGTTGCTTTTTGGTAATTAGAAGGCCGCTAAATGCTGCTGCGCACCACACGTGAATTATAACCAGCAGTGAAGGGGTTAAATTAGGTAGCTTGTAGGGAGCTTGCAGGGTTAATTTTAGAGATCAGCCTCCCACCTGACACATCCCACCCCCTGATCCCTCCCAAACAGCTCTCTTCCCTCCCCCACCCCACAATTGTTACCGCCATCTTAAGTACTGGCAGAAAGTCTGCCAGTACTAAATAAAAGAGTTTTTTTTTTTTTTTTTTTAAATAAAAATAATAAAATATTTTAGCTGTGATGGACCCCTGCCTTAGCCCCAACCTCCCTGATCCCCCCCTCCAGCTCTCTAACCCTCTCCCCTACCAAATTACCGCCATCTTGGGTACTGGCAGCTGTCTGCCAGTACCCAGTTTGGCCCCAAAAAACAAAGTATTTTTATTTTATTTTTAACTTAACTCTTTCTGTAGTGTAGCAGCCCCCCCCCCACAATACCCCCACCCCCCTCCCCTCCCAGATCCATTTATATTTGATTTTTTTTTTTTTACTTTTCTCTCCCTTTCTGCCCTCATTGGTGTCAGTGTGGCTAATGCGCGCGTGCACGTGTACATGCACGTGCGCCTCATGCACACACGCCTCCGTGCACGCGCACTATGTTCACATGCACGCACACACGCCTCGTGCACGCGCACGCACGCTCCCTCCCACCCGGACAACGGCACCATCGCTACCGGTGCAGAGAGGGCCACAGAGTGGCTCTCTCTGCATCGGAGGCTTGTAAAGGGGTATTGCAGGATGCCTCCATATTGAGGCATCACTGCAATACCCTCAGAGCTGCTGGAAGCGATTGTGATCGCTTCCAGCACTCTGTTAGACAACTGACGTACCAGGTACATCTATTGTCATTAACTGTTAGTTTTTGCATGACGTACCTTGTACGTCAGTTGTCATTAAGGGGTTAACTAAGAATACTAAGAGAACAAATCAAATTTTTTGATAAAAGTAAATTGGAAAGTTGTTTAAAATGGCATGCCCTATCTGAATCATGAAACTTGTATTTTGACTAGACTGTCCCTTTAAGTGTCCCTTAAATACATATCAATTTCTCAGTGTCGCTTCCAATTTTGCAATTCCTTCCTTCGCCTTCTTTCTTGCTTTTGCCTTTTTTTCCTTTCAGTCTGCTTCTCTCGCCCTCTCTTTACTTTTCCTCAAATATTCCTCTTTTATCATTCTTTCATTTGCACTGATGTGTGATTTCTCCTTTAACTCCAGTCTCACCCATTTCTATGAACCGTCCACTTCCTTTTTTCATTTGTTCACTCTCCTTCCCCCTCTCTCTCTCTCTGTTGCACTCTCTCATTGTTTTCAGTCACCAGGAGGGTCAAGGACAAAGAAAATCTGCGTTTAATGCCACAAATTCCAGCAGCGGCTGAAATCACACGCAGAGTTTACACAGGCCTCAGCTGGCCTTATGCAGAGAGTGTGCCACTCGGGGTCACGCTGTGCCTGGTCTTAGGTGTCATTAACAAGACCTGAATGTACACAGTGGCATCAGACACATGAACGCCTAGAATAAACACAGCATGCTTTCCAATCAATTTACCACGAAAATATTAGGACACAAGATGGACTGGATTTTGAAGTGCTGCTCCTGTCAGCAAACAAAATATTTTCTGTATGAGATGCCACAATCAACTGTCAGAGATTTTTCTGTCACTGGTATATTGAGCGTTTTTTCTTAAACTAATATAACAGCATGGAAGATATTTGCCTAGATTCATTCAGGATTGTAAATATAAAATGTTTAATCAGGAGTAGCAAAGTGTTGCAATATACTTTTATTATTTGTTTTACCCCTTTTTCCTACAATATAAGTCTGAAAATGATGGGTTTTCCAGTTCTGAGATTTGGAAGTGTATTCTACAGAAATCATAAGCCTGACCCTGCTACATATATGTCACTGAGTGGCCTCAGTAGAGATGATAAGATAATATGACAATGGCAAGCCTTGTCTACTTCAGTTGTTATAACTGTAACTGTGTCTGTCTGTCTATCTATCTTTTTCAGCTCTGTTTCATATGCTTTACGGTGTATTTACAAGCACTCACATATAAGTGCTATAAACTTACTCTGCATTTCCATTATCAGTAGAAATGGCTACTCTGTCTATCTATCATCTATCTATCGATCGATCAATCTATTATATATATCTATCATCTATTTTTATCTATCTATCAATCTGTCTGTCTGTGTCTGTCTATCTTTTTAGCTCGGTTTCATATGCTTTACTGTGTATTTACGAGCACTCACATAGGATGTACTATTTACTTTCTCTGCATATTCATTATCAGCAGCAAGGACTTAATTCTTGACACAGCACTAAATAAAATGCACAAACAGCAGTTATTACTTTACTATAAGCAGCCCCCGTTGTCACACAAAGAAATGAGTCATTTACAGGAAAGTCTTCTGTAGCCTCTGAGTGAAGCTGAAATGAAAGCAATTGCATTACAGACAGGGATGGAACACAGTGAGTCACTCGGAGAACACTTTCAGGAAAATATGATAGTGGCTATAAAAAAAACAGCCATATCAAAGGGGCATGAAATCCAATGCACTGAAAAGGTCTGGATACAAAATACGTTTTTTAAAGAGGCATAATAGTAATAAAAATGTCATGCTCTAATCTGTTTTACAACTATCGACCCTGCTCTCCAGTGTGTTTAACCTCCACAAAGAGGATATGTATACAGTAGAAGCACCACTCGAGACCAGTAGTGCACAATTTAGATGTGCAATTAACGCTGCTAACTGGATCAGCCACGTCCAAAACCATACTTCTACTGTGTGTTTAACTCCTTTGAAGGGATTAAATACACATTGGAGCAGGGTCGATAGTTGTAAAATTACATTACGGATTACAACATGTCATTTTTCGACTATTATGTTTTAATCATTTAATTTTTATTACAGGGTATCAAGATACAGAAATCAAATGGCATTAGCTTACAAGTCCCACAGAAAGAAACAAATCATATACATATTATACAGGCATATACAAACACAATTCAGTTTGTGTTACAATAAAGAGAGAAAAGTCAAGATTGTTGTGTTAAATTCAATTTTGCTCTAACACTCAGATGCACTTTTCAAGAGAAAAAAAACATAGATATTAAATAAAACAGTTTGTACCCCTTATCAATTTTATCTATAGCATAGTCTTCCCTAGATCCTTTAAGAAAACATATTTAAGTTATATAACTTATCAATAAAGAATGTCACTTTATTTCAATGACAAAAAACAAAAGATAGATAAATCCCTACGTGTCTTCATATCCAGAGACGGCAAACAATAGCGAAAGCAAAGAAAAACTAAACAAAAAAAACAAACAAAAACAAATAACTTTCTAATCTCTCTCTCCTCTCTCTCCTTCCCTCACCTCACACAAGACTCCTCTGGAGTATATTCTCTACATATTTACATGTAGTAAAAGGCACAAGTAATTGGGCTTGTGTATTATTTTCGTAAGTTTTAACAAAACTGAGACATTTATTACAATACTTTTTAATATTTTGATCCGATCCAGAGGTACTATCAAAACTGTTCCATTACTGCTTGTTTTATCATTAGATTGATCAGATTATGAATAGAAGGTTCTTTCTTATTCTTCCAATTTTTAAGTATTAGATATCTTCCACCTAGAATCATGGAATTAATAAAACAGATATTAACGTATCTAGTAGCATCAAAGTCAACAAGCAGAAAGACATGACGTTTCTCTAGCTTAAAGTGACATTATACACTAATTTTTCTTTGCATAAATGTTTTGTAGATGATCTATTTATAAAGCCCATAAAGTAGTTTTTTTTAAAAAAAAAATCTATAGTTTTGCTTATTTTTAAATAACATTGCTCTGATTTTCAGACTCATAACCAAGCCCCAAAGTTTTATGTGAATACCGTCAGCTACCTTCTCCAGCTTGCTCCTGTTTATGTAAAGGGTCTTTTCATATGCAAAAGAGGGGGGGGGGGTCTTATTTCCCACTTGTAGTTGGCTTTCCAGCTACCTTTTCAACAGAGCTAAACTGAGAGCTTCTAAGTAAGTTTTTAAACAGTTTTATACTGGATTTTTATATCAGTATCGGTGCATCTTATTCTTTATAGCAGTGTCTATTACATGCAGTTATATGAAAATGAGTGTATACTGTCCCTTTAACAGAAACATGTAGCGTTTTCCTCAGCCAGAAACTAATCCGTGGCCAATATTTTTGGATTTTAGGGCAGTTTCAAAACATGTGAATTAAATCAGCATTGGGGTTGGAGCAGCGAGGGCACTTATTAACTATATTAGGAAACCATTTATTCACAACCGCCGGCGTGATGTAGATCCTATTCATTAATTTGAGATGACTTACTCTCCAGCTTGCTGCTAGTGTAGCATTATCTACTTTATGAATACTTCTAATAATGTTTTTCCTGTCTATCCCTGGAAGATCCACTTGCCATCTTGTCACTAAATTTTGTAGATTTAAATCTCCAGAGAAGTTCATTAACATTTTATACCAATATTTAAGTGAATGAATGCCTGCAGTATATAAAACTAAACCAGCATATATCCCTGGGTGTATCCATACATGATTAGGGTTCTTTTTCGATTTCATGGAACCAGTGGCGCACTTGTAAATACGCATAAAAGTCAGAATTTGACAAGTTGTATTGTACTCTAAGATCAGCAAATGTTAGACATCTGGAGGAATCCGACTCTTTAAATTGATATATATATATTTTAGGCCATTATTAGCCAATTTTTTAAATATTATATTGTACAAGCCCTCAGTAAAATCTGGATTTCCGACAATTAGTAAACAATTGGAAATTGTGGGGTCAACTTCTATTAATTTACATTAAGTCTGCCAAGCTTTAATAATTGAATAAATGGATATAAGTTTCTTCCCCTTTATTAGTAGCTTTCTTATATGACAATGTGGTAATTCCACTCGGAAGGCTTTGTAATTACCTTCTGTGAGCCAATCTAGTGCGATTTTCCCAAGACAGATAATATTATAAATATCGAGGGATAGGAGAGAAAACCCTCCCATACTTTTTTGCTGCATTAAATTATTTAGTGCTATCTTTTTCTTTCCTTTTCCCCATAAGAATAATCTAAAGATTTTATGTGCTGCCACCAAATCTTTTTTAAGCATAGTAACTGGTATATTATGCATGAGATACAAAAAATTTTAGGCATTATTATAATTTTAATTAGGTTGATTTTAGTGGTCAAAGATAACGGAAGTCTTATTAATAACCGGGGAATAATTAATATTTTACCATTGTTGAGAGTTACGGCATATATTAATACCCAGATATGTAAATTGTGTATGAACTTCTGTAAAGGGTATCTCTATTTTCCTATTCGGGCAATGAAAGATCCATAAAAGCTCTGATTTTAAAGCATTGAGTCATTTACAGGAAAGTCTTCTGTAACCTCTGAGTGAAGCTGAAATGAAAGCAATTGCATTACAGACAGGGATGGAACACAGTGAGTCACTCAGAGAACTCTTTCATGAAAATATGATAGTGGCTATAAAAAACAGCCATATCAAAGGGGCATGAAATCCAATGCACTGAAAAGGTCTGGATACAAAATACGTTTTTTAAAGAGGCATAATAGTAATAAAAATGACATGCTCTAATCTGTTTAACAACTATTGACCGTGCTCTCCAGTGTGTTTAACCCCCACAAAGAGGATATGTATACAGTAGAAGCACCACTCGAGACCAGTAGTGCACAATTTAGCTAACTGGATCAGCCACATCCAGAACCATACTTCTACTGTGTGTTTAACTCCTTTGCAGGGATTAAATACACAGTGGAGCAGGGTTGATAGTCATAAAATTACATTACGGATTATTATACATTACGGATATTATACCCCTTTAAAACTGTAAATTTTGTTACAAATATGTCTATTATTTTCTTTTCTTTACTGTGGTCAAATATCAACCATTTACTGTACAGCGAGTAGAAGAATTAGGAATCTACATTCCATAATATGTACACTGGTACAAGTAGCGTGCTATTTTTCATGAGATGTCTTAATTGCACTAACATTTTCAGTATACGTAGGGATACCCTAGGAAAAAGCATCTATTTCAAATGCAGACGTAAAGGTAAATTACCTATTTGTAAACAATTTAATACACCCCAGCAAGTAAAGTTTTTCCACGCAAGCTCAAATATCGTTTGTGCGCAAATGATCTCATTAGAAGTTTGTTAAAGAAAGGACATTAAACCCCAAATATTTCTTTCATGATTCAAATAGAGAATACAATTTTAATCAACTTTCTGATTTACTTCTATTATCAAATTTGCTTCATTCTCTGGGTATCCTACATTGAAGGAACAGCCATGCACTACCGGTAGCTACTGAACACATCTGGTGAGGCCTAAATATGCAACCACCAATCAGCAGCTAGCTCCCAGTAGGTCAATGCTGCTCCTGAACCTACCTAGCTATGCTTTTTAACAAAGGATACCAAACAAACAAAGCAAATTATATACTAAAAGTAAATATGAATGTTTAAAACTGCATACTCTAAACATTCAGAGTTTACTTTGACTTTACTGTTCTTTTATGCAAGTAAGTTTGGTTCTGTACAGTGAGAGCTTACAGTTTTTGCAAGAAGAGGCTCAATAGTTTCAATGATACAAAAGCATGATTTATAATGTGAGAACAGTTTAAAGCCCACTATTGTGAAAAGCCACAGAGCACAGACACTTTCTTCTTTGAGATATTAATATCCCTACGGTTAAAGGGATATGAAACCCCAAAAAATATTTTGGTGGCTGCATATTGATTGTGATTGGGTCACCCATGTGTTCAGTTAGAAACCAGTAGTGCATTGCTGCTTCTTCAACAAATGATACCAAGAGATTGAAACAGATTAGATAATAGAAGTAAATAAGAAAGTTGTTTAAAATTGTATTCTCTATCTGAATCATGAAATAAAAATTTTGGGTTTCATTTACCTTTAAAGGATACTAAGAGAACAAAGAAAAATGTGATGATAGAAGTAATTGAAGTCTCTTACAATTGCATTCCCTGTTTGAACTATGAAAGTGTCATTTTTTAATGTGTCATTTTTTAAGGTGTGAAACCCAAAGAAAATGTTTGATACCCATCTATGTGCTAGAATGGGTCCCTTTAAGAGAGATGTATTCAGCTCTCTTTACCCCTCTCACTATACCCTAGTATACTTTTCCTTATATAATTTCACAGTACACATTACACACCCTCCAGCCGTCAAAGGCTAAAACAAATTCCATGGATTATATATTTCTGTCTTGTAGCATCTTGTTAGGAAAGTGTAATACCGTAAATGTTATATTTCTCCCTATCGAACTGCCAATTCCTGCAGGTCATTAATGCGACTGAGCTTGCTGCTTCCAGTCATTTTTTGGTTATTTGATCATTTAATAATTACAGTGTATTGTTTAACCCTTTCTTTGTTGTGAAAACCACAGGACCCTTAAAGGGGCATTTTTTTTTTTTTTTTCTATGATGTATGTGGAAGAGCAGCTGTTATGCAAGTTAAAAATATTATTTTCATGAAAAAGTGAAAGCTATTTTTGTTGGATTGTGTGCTTCTGAATACTGAGACTATATTGATCACTGGCTTATAGGGACAATTCCTACACAAAAAAAATAGTTTATTCAGCACATAATCATCCATAGTATGCTTAGTTAAAGAGACAGTAAACAATAGTTCAGTGTTTTTAATGCAGCTTTTAAATTATATTGCATAGTATATTCTATTATTTGCTCCTTTACTGCTCCTACACTTCATTTTCAGGTATAACATACCCTCTAAATTTGCAATTTAACCCTTTGCACCATCTGCCCTGCTGTTTTATCCTGCTCTTGTCAGCGGTTGGTGCGGCCAATAAGAATTGTGCTGATCATGTCATTGACTTTAAACAGAGAGCACTGCAGATCCTACCTTGAGTTTAGTTTAATTTGCATTTGCTGCAAACTGAGAATTTATATTGGTGCTAGGGACTCCCCTGATTTATATACGTAACCTCTTTGGTCTCAGACTCAAATCGCAGCACAGTAGTCGATGATGACCATATGATAGAAACAAGGGAGAATAACAAAAATAGTGTATACTGTTTATTGATAAAAACGTGTAGCAAGTACCGCCAAAAGTTGAAATCTGTGACGTAAAATACGATCTGCCAGTCCGACACAGATCGATGCTTACGTCATTACAGATGTTCCGAATACACATTCGGCACTATCTAACAACTTTTCCAAGTTATCAAATTTCTAACAGGTACGCTTGCCACTATTCCGGGCCAGCGTACCTGGTTTTCAATCCGCCACCCTGGAGGTCGCGGATGCCATAGGAATCAATAGGATTCTGAGAGCAGCAAAAGTTTATGTTTGATGCTGCCAGATATCCCATTGATTTCTATGCTAGAAAACCAGTAAAGTTTATACCTAACATCCGAACATAAGCCCGAGTCTAAACACCCCTAATCTGCCGCCCCAACATCGCTGCAACCTACATAATATTATTAACCCCTATTCAGCCGCTCCCGGACCCCGCCGCCACTAAATAAATGTATTAACCCCTATTCCACTGCTCCCGGACCCCACCGCAACTAAATAAAAGTATTAACCCCTAAACCCCTGGCCTCCCACATCACTACCACTAACTAAACCTATTAACCCCTACACCGCCAGCCCCCCACATCGCCATAAACTAAATTAAGCTATTAACCCCTAAACCTAACAACCCGCTAACTTTACATTAAAATTACAACATCCCTATCTTATAATAAATTAAAACTTACCTGTAGAATTAAATTAAACTATATTAAACTATTAATTATCCTACCCTAACTATTATACTACAATTACATTAAACTATATTAAACTATTAATTATCCTTCCCTAACTATTATACTAAAATTACATTAAACTATATTAAACTATTAATTAACCTTCCCTAACTATCGGCTAGATTGCGAGTTTTGCGTTATGAGTGAAAAAGCAGCGTTAAGTCTTGCAGGTTTAGGGGCACCGCACACTTTTTTGGCCGTACCGCAAATTAACTTACGCAATTTGCGTAAAGTCTTTTTTCAATGGGACTTCCATAGCGCCGGTATTACAAGCTTTTTCTGGGAGGCCAAAAAGTGAGCGGTACAGCCTATCCCACAAGATTCGTAACGCAATCTAAAGTCAGAAGTTATGAGTTTTACGTTACAAAGCTATAGCATAAAACTCATAACTAAAGTGCTGAAAAGTACACTAACACCCATAGACTACCTATTAACCCTTAAACCGAGGCCCTCCCACATTGCAAACACTAAAATAAAACTATTAATCCCTAATCTGCCGTTCCGGACATCGCCGCCACTATAATAAACATATTAACCCTTAAACTGCTGCACTCCCGCCTCAAAAACACTAGTTAAATATTATTAATCCCTAATCTGCCACCCCTAACATCGCCGCCAAATACCTAAATTTATTAACCCCTAATCTGCCGCCCCCAACGTCACTGCCACTATACTAAATTTATTAACCCCTAAACCTAAGTCTAACCCTAACCCTAACACCCCCTAACTTTAATATAATTAAAATAAATCTAAATATAACCTACTATAATTACCTAAATAATTCCTATTTAAAACTAAATACTTACCTGTAAAATAAACCCTAAGCTAGCTACAATATAACTAATAGTTACATTGTAGATAGCTTAGGGTTTATTTTTATTTTACAGGTTACAAGTTTGTATTTATTTTAACTAGATAGAATAGTTACTAAATAGTTATTAACTATGTACTTACTACCTAGTTAAAATAAATATAAATTTACCTGTAAAATAAAACCTAACCTGTCTTACACTAACACTTAACATTACACTACAATTAAATTAAATGAATTAAATACAATTACCTAAATTACTAAAAAAAAAAAAAAAAAAAAAAAAAAACCCACTAAATTTCACAAAATAAAAAAAGAAATATTAAGATATTTAAGATAATTACACCTAATCTAATAGCCCTATCAAAATAAAAAAGCCCCCCCCCCAAAAAAAAATAAACTAAACAACCAATAGCCCTTAAAAGAGCCTTTTGCGGGGCATTGCCCCAAAGAAATCAGCTCTTTTACCTGTAAAAAAAAATACAAACAACCCCCCAACAGTAAAACCCACCACTCACACAACCAACCCCCCAAATAAAATCCTAACTAAAAAAACCTAAGCTCTCATTGCCCTGAAAAGGGCATTTGTATGGGCATTGCCCTTAAAGGGCATTTAGCTCTTTTTCAGGCCAAAAGCCCTAATCTAAAAATAAAACCCACCCAATAAACCCTTAAAAAAACCTAAGACTAACCCCCGAAGATCCACTTACAGTTTTGAAGACCGGACATCCATCCTCAACGAAGCCGGGAGAAGTCTTCATCCAAGCCGGCAGAAGTGGTCCTCCAGACGGGCAGAAGTCTTCATCCAGACGGCATCTTCTATCTTTATCCATCCGGCAAGGAGCGGCTCCATCTTCAAGAGATCCGGCGTGGAGAATCCTCTTCTTCCGATGACTAACGACAAATGAAGGTTCCTTTAAATGACATCATCCAAGATGGCGTCCTTTGAATTCCGATTGGCTGATAGAATTCTATCAGCCAATCGGAATTAAATGTGAAAAAATCCTGATCCGATCAGCCAATAGGATTGAGCTTGCATTCTATTGGCTGATTAGAACAGCCAATAGAGCTAAATGCCCTTTTAAAGGCAACGCCCATACAAATGCCCTTTTCAGGGCAATGGGGAGCTTAGGTTTTTTAGATAGGGTTTTATTTGGGGGGTTTGGTTGTGTGGGTGGTGGGTTTTTACAGGTAAAAGAGCTGATTTCTTTGGGGCAATGCCCCATAAAAGGCCCTTTTAAGGGCCATTGCAAGTTTATTGTAGGCTAGGGTTTTTTTATTTTGGGGCAGCTTTTTTATTTTGATAGGGCTATTAGATTAGGTGTAATTCTTTTTTATTTTTAATACTGTGGTTTTTATTTTTTGTAACTTAGTGTTTTTTATTTTCTGTAATTTAGCGTATTTTTTTTTGTAATTTAGTCATTTTTAATTGTAGATTTAAATAATTTGAGCACGGTTAGGTTTTTAAATATGTAATATAGTTAATTTAATTTGTAGTTAGGGAAGGTTAATTAATAGTTTAATATAGTTTAATGTAATTGTAGAATAATAGTTAGGGTAGGTTAATTAATAGTTTAATATAGTTTCATTTAATTCTACAGGTAAGTTTTAATTTATTATTAGATAGGGATGTTGTAATTTTAATGTAAAGTTAGCGGGTTGTTAGGTTTAGGGGTTAATAGCTTAATTTAGTTTATGGCGATGTGGGGGGCTGGCGGTTTAGAGGTTAATAGGTTTAGTTAGTGGTAGTGATGTGGGAGGCCAGGGTTTTATGGTTAATACTTTTAATTAGTTGCGGTGGGGTCTGGGAGCGGCGGGATAGGGGTTAATACATTTATTTAGTTACGGTGGGGTCCGGGAGTGACGGGATAGGGGTTAATACATTTATTTAGTTGTGGTGAGGTCCGGGAGCAGTGGGATAGGATTTAATACATTTATTTAGTTGCGGTGAGGTCCGGGAGTGGCTGGATAGGGGTTAATACATTTATTTAGTTACGGTGGGGTCCGGGAGCGGAGGGATAGGGGTTAATACATTTATTTAGTTGCTGTGGGGTCTGGGAGCGGCGGGATAGGGGTTAATACATTTATTTAGATACGGAGGGGTCCGGGAGCGACGGGATAGGGATTAATACATTTATTTAGTTGTGGTGAGGTCCGGGAGCAGTGGGATAGGGGTTAATACATTTATTTAGTTGCGGTGAGGTCCGGGAGTGGCGGGATAGGGGTTAATACATTTATTTAGTTACGGTGCGGTCCGGGAGCGGAGGGATAGGGGTTAATACATTTATTTAGTTGCGGTGGGGTCCGGGAGTGGCGGGATAGGGGTTAATACATTTATTTAGTTACGGTGGGGTCCGGGAGCGAAGGGATAGGGGTTAATAGATTTATTTAGTTGCAGTGGGGTCCGGCAGCGGCGGGATAAGGGTTAAAAAAATTTGTATTGTGGCGGTGTTTAGTGACAGGGTATAAATAAAAGTTGGAAAAAAGCCGAATAGCAGCAAGCTCGATGACTGCTAGTTAACAACAATCCGCTGCCCCTACTTGATGTGTGGCTTTTTTTATAAATATGGAAAGCGTATTCAGGTCCGCGGCCGCGATGTTAAGCGATGTTAGGCGATCATATTGGTGCCGACGAATGCAATATAGTTGACGCTTTGATAAATAGGCCTCAGAGAGTACAATTTAAAAAAGAAGCTTCCAATATACTTTATTATCAAATTTGCTTTGTTCTCGTACTATTCTTTTTTTAAGAGATACTATACCTAGATAGGTAGTGTGCACTTCTGGAGCACTACATGGCATAACAAAGTATGCCATCTATCAATGTATAACATCCTTTTCACAACTGCTACCATATAGTACAGCAGACACGTGGGGCCTGATCCGATATGCAGCGTCGCACGCAGAAGCTGGCAACGCCAAATTTTGCGCTGATTTGGTATCCTATATACGGTGTAACATAGAAGTTACGCTCGTATATTTCACCCTTCGGCCGTAGTATTTTGGCCCATAGAGTGATATACCAAACCCGCGCAGTTTGGTATCCAATATACAGCGTAAGGACTTACGTGGCAAAAATGGAGAAATCTTACTCCATTTTCACCTTGCCATAAAATGCAATACACCGCCGCCACCTATATTAAATTTATTATCCCGTAATCTGATCTCCCTACACCGCCGCCACCTATATTAACTATATTAACCCCTAATCTGAGCCCCCTACACCGCCGCTACATATATTAAATGTATTACCCCCTAATCTCAGCCCCCTACCCCGCCGCCACCTATATTAAATTTATTAACCCCTAATCTGATCCCCCTACACCGCCGCCACCTATATTAATTTTATTAACCTCTAATCTGAGCCCCCTACACCGCCGCCACCTATATTAACTATATTAACCCCTAATCTGAGCCCCCTACACCGCCGCCACCTATATTAAATGTATTACCCCCTAATCTGAGCCCCCTATCCCGCCGCCACCTATATTAAATTTATTAACCCCTAATCTGAGCCCCCTACACCGCCGCCGCCACCTATATTAACTATATTAACCCCTAATCTGAGCCCCCTACACCGCCGTCACCTATTTTAAATATATTAACCCCTAATCTAATCCCCCTACAACGCTGCCACCTATATTAACTACATTACCCCCTAAACCTAAGTCTAACCCTAACACCCCTAACTTAATTATTATTTAAATAAATCTAAATAATATTAATATTATTAACTAAATTATTCCTATTTAAAACTAAATACTTACCTATAAAATAAACCCTAAGGCCCAGATTTAGAGTTGGGCGGTAGCCGTGAAAACCAGCGTTAGAGGCTCCTAACGCTGGTTTTAGGCTACCGCCGGTATTTGGAGTCACTGAAAATAGGGTCTAACGCTCACTTTTCAGCCGCGACTTTTCCATACCGCAGATCCCCTTACGTCAATTGCGTATCCTATCTTTTCAATGGGATCTTCCTAACTCCGGTATTTAGAGTCGTTTCTGAAGTGAGCGTTAGAGCTCTAACGACAAAACTCCAGCCGCAGAAAAAAAGCAGGAGTTAAGAGCTTTCTGGGCTAACGCCGGTTCATAAAGCTCTTAACTACTGTACCCTAAAGTACACTAACACCCATAAACTACCTATGTACCCCTAAACTGAGGTCCCCCCACATCGCCGCCACTCAAATTTTTTTTTAACCCCTAATCTGCCGACCGCCACCTACGTTATACTTATGTACCCCTAATCTGCTGCCCCTAACCCCGCCGACCCCTGTATTATATTTATTAACCCCTAACCTGCCCCCCACAACGTCGCCGCCAGCTACTTACAATAATTAACCCCTAATCTGCCGACCGCAAAGCGCCGCCACCTACATTATAGCTATGTACCCCTAATCTGCTGCCCCTAACACCGCCGACCCCTATATTATATTTATTAACCCCTAATCTGCCCCCCTCAACGTCGCCTCCACCTGCCTACACTTATTAACCCCTAATCTGCCGAGCGGACCGCACCGCTACTATAATAAATGTATTAACCCCTAATCCGCCTCACTAACCCTATCATAAATAGTATTAACCCCTAATCTGCCCTCCCTAACATCGCCGACACCTAACTTCAATTATTAACCCATAATCTGCCGACCGGAGATCACCGCTACTATAATAAATGGATTAACCCCTAAAGCTAAGTCTAACCCTAACACTAACACCCCCCTAAATTAAATATAATTTAAATCTAACGAAATTAATTAACTCTTATTAAATAAATTATTCCTATTTAAAGATAAATACTTACCTGTAAAATAAATCCTAATATAGCTACAATATAAATTATAATTACATTGTAGCTATTTTAGGATTAATATTTATTTTACAGGCAACTTTGTAATTATTTTAACCAGGTACAATAGCTATTAAATAGTTACCTAGTTAAAATAATCACAAAATTACCTGTAAAATAAATCCTAACCTAAGTTACAATTAAACCTAACACTATACTATCATTAAATTAATTAAATAAAATACCTACAATTACCTACAATAAAACCTAACACTACATTATCAATAAATAAATTAAATACAATTCCTACAAATAACTACAATGAAATAAACTAACTAAAGTACAAAAAATAAAAAAGAACTAAGTTACAAAAAATAAAAAAATATTTACAAACATCAGAAAAATATTACAACAATTTTAAACTAATTACACCTACTCTAAGCCCCCTAATAAAATAACAAAGCCCCCCAAAATAAAAAATGCCCTACCCTATTCTAAATTAAAAAAGTTAAAAGCTCTTTTACCTTACCAGCCCTGAACAGGGCCCTTTGCGGGGCATGCCCCAAGAAATTCAGCTCTTTTGCCTGTAAAAAAAAACATACAATACCCCCCCCAACATTACAACCCACCACCCACATACCCCTAATCTAACCCAAACCCCCCTTAAATAAACCTAACACTAAGCCCCTGAAGATCTTCCTACCTTGTCTTCACCTCACCAGGTATCACCGATCCGTCCTGGCTCCAAAATCTTTTTTTTTCTGATGTTTGTAAATATTTTTTTATTTTTTGTAACTTAGTTCTTTTTTATTTTTTGTACTTTAGTTAGTTTATTTCATTGTAGTTATTTGTAGGAATTGTATTTAATTTATTTATTGATAGTGTAGTGTTAGGTTTTATTGTAGGTAATTGTAGGTATTTTATTTAATTAATTTAATGATAGTATAGTGTTAGGTTTAATTGTAACTTAGGTTAGGATTTATTTTACAGGTAATTTTGTGATTATTTTAACTAGGTAACTATTAAATAGTTCTTAACTATTTAATAGCTATTGTAGCTGGTTAAAATAATTACAAAGTTGCCTGTAAAATAAATATTAATCCTAAAATAGCTACAATGTAATTATAATTTATATTGTAGCTATATTAGGATTTATTTTACAGGTAAGTATTTAGCTTTAAATAGGAATAATTTATTTAATAAGAGTTAATTAATTTCGTTAGATTTAAATTATATTTAACTTAGGGGGGTGTTAGTGTTAGGGTTAGACTTAGCTTTAGGGGTTAATCCATTTATTATAGTAGCGGTGAGCTCCGGTAGGCAGATTAGGGGTTAATAATTGAAGTTATGTGTCGGCGATGTTAGGGAGGGCAGATTAGGGGTTAATACTATTTATGATAGGGTTAGTGATGCGGATTAGGGGTTAATAACTTTATTATAGTAGCGGTGCGGTCCGCTCGGCAGATTAGGGGTTAATAAGTGTAGGCAGGTGGAGGCGACGTTGAGGGGGGCAGATTAGGGGTTAATAAATATAATATAGGGGTCGGCGGTGTTAGGGGCAGCAGATTAGGGGTACATAGCTATAATGTAAGTAGCGGCGGTTTACGGAGCGGCAGATTAGGGGTTAAAAATAATATGCAGGGGTCAGCGATAGCGGGGGCGGCAGATTAGGGGTTAATAAGTGTAAGGGTAGGGGTGTTTAGACTCGGGGTAAATGTTAGGGTGTTAGGTGCAGACGTAGGAAGTGTTTCCCCATAGGAAACAATGGGGCTGCGTTAGGAGCTGAACGCAGCTTTTTTGCAGGTGTTAGTTTTTTTTTCAGCTCAAACAGCCCCATTGTTTCCTATGGGGGAATCGTGCACGAGCACGTTTTTGAGGCTGGCCGCGTCCGTAAGCAACTCTGGTATCGAGAGTTGCATTTGCGGTAAAAATGCTCTACGCTCCATTTTTGGAGCCTAACGCTGCATTTTTTTGGACTCTCAATACCAGAGTTAATTTTATGGTGCGGCCAGAAAAAAGCACGCGTAGCTAACGCACCCCCTTGGCCGCCAAACTCCAAATCTAGCCGTAAGATAGCTACAATATAATTAATAATTACATTGTAGCTATTTTAGGGTTTATATTTATTTTACAGGTAACTTTGAATTTATTTTAACTAGGTACAATAGCTATAGTTAATAGTTAATAACTATTTAATAGCTACCTAATTAAAATAATTACCAAATTACCTGTAAAATAAATCCTAACCTAAGTTACCATTACACCTAACACTACACTATCAATAAATTAATTAAATAAACTACAATTATCTAAACTAAAATACAATTAAATACACTAAACTATATTACAAGAAAAACAAACACTAAATTACAAAAAATAAAAAAAGATTACAAGAATTTTAAGATAATTACACCTAATCTAAGCCCCCTAATAAAATAAAAATGCCCACAAAAATAATAAAATTTCTCTACCCTAACCTAAATTAAAAAAGTAATCAGCTCGATTACCAGCCCTTAAAAGGGCCTTTTGCAGGGCATTGCCCCAAAGTAATCAGCTCTTTTACCTGTAAAAAAAAGAACAACCCCCCCATTACAACCCACCACCCACACACCCCTACTCTAAAACCCACCCGATCCCCCCTTAAAAAAACCTAAGTCTAACCCCAAGTGCTCCTTACCTGTCCTGAAGACCGGCGGAGAAGGTCTTGTTCCAGGTGGTGAAGTCTTCTTCCAGGAACCAGCCGGCGTGAAGCGGAGGAATTGAAGACAGATGACCGCGGAGCTGAAGACCGTCCACTCTGGAACTGAAGACCGGCGATGCTGGAACTGAAGATCGGCGAAGCTGGAACTGAAGACCAGAGCCATGAAGCGTGGAGGATCCTCTTCATACGATCTCCGCTGTACACTGAATAGGAATTCAAGGTACGCGATTAAAAATGGCGTCCCTTGAATTCCTATTGGCTGATTTGAGCCTTCAATTTCAAATCAGCCAATCGGATGAGAGCTACTTTTATTCTATTGGCTGATTTGAATAGCCAATAGAATAAGAGCTACTGTAATTCTATTGGCTATTCTAATCAGCCATATAACCTGCATTTAATCAGCCATATAACCTGCATTTAAAGGGACATAAAACCCCAAATGTTTCTTTCATGATTCAGATAGAACATACACTTTGAAGCAACTTTCCAATTTACATCTATTATCAAATTTTCTCTGTCGCTTTTTATCCTTTGTTAAAAAACAGGAATATACATTCAGGAGTGTGCACGTGTCTGCAGTAATATATGGCAGCATTTTTGAAACAATGTTATTAGTGATGTCGCGAACATAAAAATTTGGGTTCGTGAACTTCCGCAAAAGTTTGCGAACCGGTGAACCGGGCGAACCGCCATAGACTTCAATAGGCAGGCAAATTTTAAAACCAACAGGGACTCTTTCTGGCCACAATATTGATGGAAAAGTTGTTTCAAGGGGACTATCACCTGGACTGTGGCATGCCGGAGGGGGATCCATGGCAAAACTCCCATGGAAAATTACATAGTTGATGCAGAGTCTGGTTTTAATCCATAAAGGGCATAAATCACCTAACATTTCTAAATTGTTTGGAATAACGTGCTTTAAAACATCAGGTGTGATGTTGTATCGATCAGGTAGTGTAAGGGTTACGCCCGCTTCACAGTGCGCAGTGTAGGTGATATACCTGCCCTGATCATGCTTTGCAGACCAGGTATCAGTGGTCAGATGGACCCTTGCCCCAAAACTGTGTGCCAGACATGCCATTATAGCAGACTTATATGGCTTTGGCGTTGCTTTTTGGTAATTAGAAGGCTGCTAAATGCCACTGCGCACCACACGTGTTTTATGCCCAGCAGTGAAGGGGTTAATTAGGGAGCATGTAGGGAGCTTGTAGAGTTAATTTTATCTTAAGTGTAGTGTAGTAGACAACCCAAAGTATTGATCTAGGCCCATTTTGGTATATTTCATGCCACCATTTCACCGCCAAATGCAATCAAATAAAAAAAAATTGTTCACTTTTTCACAAACTTTAGGTTTCTCACAGAAATTATTTACAAACAACTTATGCAATTATGGCATAAATGGTTGTAAATGCTTCTCTGGGATCCCCTTTGTTCAGAAATAGCAGACTTATATGGCTTTGGCGTTGCTTTTTGGTAATTAGAAGGCTGCTAAATGCCACTGCGCACCACACGTGTTTTATTCCCAGCAGTGAAGGGGTTAATTAGGGAGCATGTAGGCAGCTTGTAGAGTTCATTTTAGATTAAGTGTAGTGTAGTAGACAACCCAAAGTATTGATCTAGGCCCATTTTGGTATATTTCATGCCACCATTTCACCGAAAAATGCGATCAAATTTAAAAAAAACTTAAATTTTTTCGCAATTTTAGGTTTCTCACTGAAATTATTTACAAACAGCTTGTGCAATTATGGCACAAATGGTTGTAAATGCTTCTCTGGGATCCCCTTTGTTCAGAAATAACAGACATATATGACTTTGGCGTTGCTTTCTGGTAATTAGAAGGCCGCTAAATGCTGCTGCGCATCACACGTGTATTATGGCTAGCAGTGAAGGGGTTAATTAGGTAGTTTGTAGGGAGCTTGCAGGGTTAATTTTAGCTTTAGTGTAGAGATCAGCCTCCCACCTGACACATTAGACCCCCTGATCCCTCCCAAACAGCTCCCTTCCCTCCCCCATCCCACAATTGTCCCCGCCATCTTAAGTACTGGCAGAAAGTCTGCCAGTACTAAAATAAAAGGTTTTTACATTTTTTTAATTTGTTTTTTTTTATAGCATATTTACATATGCTGTGGTGTAGCATTCCCCCTTAGCCCCCAACCTCCCTGATCCCCCCCAAAACAGCTCTCTAACCCTCCCCATCTGCCTTATTGGCGGCCATCTTGGGTACTGGCAGCTGTCTGCTATTATTTCACAGTCAAAAAAGTGTTGTTTTTTTTAAATGTACACTACTGTTACACCAGATATGAGTGGTGGCACTGGGCAAGTGGGCACAGTATACGCTGTGAGCCTGACACACACGCTGGCAGGCAGGCAACTGCAATTAGATTACACAGGAAAAAAAAAAAATGCAGACTGATGTTCTAACCCTAAAAAGGCTCAGCAGAGATCAGATGAGTCCTTCAGGACTGTAGTGGACACTGAATACACTAGCCTAGCTATAGATTTCCCTATTAAATCAGCAGCAGCTACACTGTCCCTCCTCTCACTAAGAATGCAGCTTCCGAATGAATCTAAAATGGATGCTGTCCAGGAGGTGGGAGGGTCTGGGAGGGAGGGTCTGCTGCTGATTGGCTGGAATTTGTCTTCTGACTGTGAGGTACAGGGTCAAAGTTTACTCAATGATGAGGAATAGGGGGCGGATCGAACATCGCATATGTTCGCCGTCCGTGGCGAACGCGAACATGCTATGTTCGCCGGGAACTATTCGTGACATCACTATTGTAGTTTATTTAATTAATTTATTGATAGTGTAGTGTTAGGTGTAATGGTAACTTAGGTTAGGATTTATTTTACAGGTAATTTGGTAATTATTTTAACTAGGTAGCTATTAAATAGTTATTAACTATTTAATAGCTATTGTACCTAGTTAAAATAAATACAAAGTTACCTGTAGAATAAATATAAACCCTAAAATAGCTACAATGTAATTATTAATTATATTGTAGCTATTTTAGGGTTTATTTTATAGGTAAGTATTTAGTTTTAAATAGGAATAATTTAGTTAATATTAATATTATTTAGATTTATTTCAATAATAATTAAGTTAGGGGGTGTTAGGGTTAGACTTAGGTTTAGGGGTTAATATATTTAAAATAGGTGGCGGCGGTGTAGGGGGTTCAGATTAGGGGTTAATATAGTTTATATAGATGGCGGCGGTGTAGGGGGCTCAGATTAGGGGTTAATATAGTTAATATAGGTGGCGGCGGTGTAGGGGGCTCAGATTAGGGGTTAATATAGTTAATATAGGTGGGGGCGGTGTAGGGGGATTAGATTAGGGGTTAAAATATTTAAAATAGGTGGCGGCGGTGTAGGGGGCTCAGATTAGGGGTTAATATAGTTAATATAGGTGGTGGCGGTGTAGGGGGCTCAGATTAGGGGTTAATATAGTTAATATAGGTGGCGGTGGTGTAGGGGGCTCAGATTAGGGGTTAATATAGTTAATATAGGTGGGGCGGTGTAGGGGGATTAGATTAGGGGTTAATATATTTAAAATAGGTGGCGGCGGTGTAGGGGGATTAGATTAGGGGTTAATATATTTAAAATAGGTGGTGGCTGTGTAGGGGGTTCATATTAGGGGTAATAGAGTTAATATAGGTGGCGGCGGTGTAGGGGGATCAGATTAGGGGGTAATAGAGTTAATATAGGTGGTGGTGGTGTAGGGGGATTAGATTAGGGGGTAATAGAGTTAATATAGGTGGCGGCGGTGTAGGGGGATTAGATTAGGGGTTAATATATTTTAAATAAGTGGCAGCGGTGTAGGGGGTTCATATTAGGGGGTAATAGAGTTAATATAGGTGGCGGCGGTGTAGGGGGATCAGATTAGGGGGTAATAGAGTTAATATAGGTGGCGGCGGTGTAGGGGGCTCAGATTAGGGGTTACTATATTTAAAATAGGTGGCGGCGGGGTAGGGAGATCATATTAGGGGTTACTATATTTAATATAGGTGGCGGCGGTATAGGGGGGTCAGATTAGGGGGTAATACATTTAATGTAGCTGGCGGCAGTGTAGGGGGATCAGATTAGGGGGTAATACATTTAATGTAGCTGGCGGCGGTGTAGGGGGATCAGATTAGGGGGTAATACATTTAATGTAGCTGGCGGCGGGGTCCGTGAGCGGCGGTTTAAGGGTTAATATATTTATTATTAGGAGTGAGAGGGGGGATTGCGGATAGAGGGGTATACTTGTTGGGATGATGTTTGGGAGGCGTGTTAGATAGTAACGGGAGATTTTATACTTTAGTTCGTTTTTTTATGCGGCGGCAGTTTCTAAAGTGCCGTAAGTCACTGGCGACTCCAGAAATTTGTACTTACGCTTATTTCTGGACATCGCAAGTTTGTCCGATTTACGGCACTTTAGCAACTGCCGGCGCCGTATATGTGATAGCTCGCTGTGCGAGGTGAAACTACGGGCGGCACAGGTTTCAACGCTTGCGCCGAAACCTGCGCTGTATATCGGATCGCGCCCGTGCAGTTTGAACTTAATTTCCTGCTTTTAAACAAAGGATATCAAAAGAACAATGGAAATTGGAATGTTGTTTAAAATTACATGTTCTATCTTAATCATGGGTTTCATATCACTTTAAGCCCTGACTAGTAAACTACAGTAATATTTTTCCATATCGGTATGTTTGTATGTATGTATAATATATACACACAGGGGAGAAAAATAAGTCTCACTATAGTTTACTAGTCAGGGGTTAAAAGTTACTAGTCCAGAGGGAAAGAGTTACTAGTCCTCTAAATGTTAAAGGCCGAAACTTGCCCTGAACTGGTGGACTAATGGAAATGTCAAGATATATACACACATATATATATATATATATATATATATATATATATATATATATATATATGTAACATTCATTTATAAATTTGGCTGAAGTTTGAAGGGGAGATTGTGCAGATCTAATGAAGATAAAAAAACATACACAAATCCTCGGTCAAACTATGGCAACCAATCTTTCACTGGCCACATCTATCACTAAAGGCAAAACATATTTGAATTAAAACACAGAGGGAGGCAAAAAGCTAATAATTAAATTTTAGACCTATCCTTTGTGCGCCATGTGGTTTGTTTAAAAAAAAAAAAGCGTGTCCTTCCATTCTACCTACATCCTTCTTCAAATCACTTGGTCCTACAAACACTCTGTGACGAGATCAAGGTCTGGGGTCATGTTATCCTAAACGTTCAAAGCTGACTATAATCTCCATTATACCCAGCAATTCTACTTAATGGCATGAAACCCTATATTATAGGTATAAGGGTCAAGAAAAGGAACTTACAGATGGGTCCTTAATGTTTTATGCATTTAAGGGGATAAATTGGCTGCAGTAGGAAAAGATCACGACCTGACAGTAAAAACAATGCTGGTCATATATTAAATGGGCGTCCCACCTTACTCAGGAATACCAGATTTCAAAAGTATATGAAGGGTTCCAGAAAACATTCAACCTTGGTGCTGACAGACAAGATTGCCATGTGCCTGATTGTCATATGATGGTGACAGAATAACATTCACAGCTGGATGTGTCAGTAATCTGGTCTTAAAGGGACATGAAACAGTTTGAGATCGTAGTATCAAATATTTAACAGAAATGAAAGTCAAAAAGGATAATGATTCATATAGAGCATACAGTTTTAAACTACCACTAAACACAGTAGAATGCATAATAAATAGACAATGCAGAAGCACTTAGGAGCCGATTCTATAAAGATCTCTGGGCTGGTGAGATTCTATAACAATGCCCATTAGTCCTTATAATTCCCTAGTAAAATTCTATAAAGCCACTTTTTACCCAGAAAACAGGGTGTCACGCTAAGGGTTGTTCACTGCATTTTTGTATAGGGAGGAGATGTATCCATTACAAAAGTGCACAGTGAAAATCAGAATTTAAAAATCATACAAAACAAATCATTGAACCATTGACACAACAATACGTAGGGAAAAATTGTATTGTTGAGGTGCATCAAAAATCTTAACAAAATTGTTCACCAAAAATCGTATTTTTTTAAAATAGTAACATTTGTATGTAATTTACACAGGAATAAATTGTATTATAAATACACAACATAAATCTTAATTTAAATACGCTGGATGCGCATAAAACACAAATAAATTCATAGTTATAAGCAGGGGTGGAAAAATATCAATATGGTTTACTAGTCAGGGTTAAAAGCTACTAGCCCAGAGGGAAAAAGTTACTAGTCCACTCAATGTTAAAAATAGGAAGAATTTACATTTCTAAGTCGTCCTCTGCAATTTCTAAGTCATTCAGGACTACTGGACCACTGGTAATTTCAATCCCTGGTTATAAGTACAAAATACAAAGAGTTATTGTTTTTTCACAAAATGGGATAAACATGGGTGTTTCAGGGGCATATACGAAATCTCAAATCCCAATGTAATTCTATAAAAAAATTCGCACTACAGATCTCAATATTTTTCTCTCCAGATAAAATGAAGCGATTTTTCACCAAAATGCTTAAAACACTAATTACTCTGAAAGGAAAACCTATATACTGTATACGAAAATAACAGCAAATTTAAGGTACAGTGCACTGAAAAACAGCATAGTTTGAAATGTATTAAGCATAATATTCAAGTTTAAAACATGCCAGTTTCCCCCTTTTTACTTTGCCCTCCATTGCAAACTTTTACCTAGCAGTGAGCTTTCATTATTTGTATAGGAGGCATCTCGCCACTCGCAGGGACAGTCCCTTTTCTATAGCATTCCATGAGGGCTGCCCCTGAGTGTTGGTGTGAAAAACCACGTTTAGACCTGTGAATTTTATAGAATCGGACCCATAATTTGAATTTCACATTAGTAGTAGTAGTTTTATTTTCTTTCCCACTTCATTATGTGACAGACATCAGCCAATCACAAAATGCATATATGTATATTCTGCAAATTTTACACATTCTCAGTAGAAGCTGGTGCTTTAGAAAGTGTACATATAAAAATATTGTGCATATTTAGATAATGGAATTGGAAAGTTGTTTCAAATTGTGTGCTCTATCTGAATCACAAAAGTTTAATTTTGACTACCAGGGACTGAGATGCTTCAGGAAAGCTCTTTTCATGCTGAGCTGATCAATATGCCCACAGCTCATCACAATTAAAGGTCAAATGGCTTTGTGTGTGCGGTTGAGAAGGTGATTAGCTACACCTGATTGAGTTTATAAGTAATTTTAGGAGGGGGTGATCCTTTTTCCAACTCAGTGATTCTGTTTTTGAATTGTCTTTATTTTTGTCTGACATGTTGGTGTTATATCTTTCACTTGGATGTTATAAGTTTCACTGAGTAAATACAACTGGATAAACAAAAACTGTGTCAGTCTTTATTTCAAGCTGCAAAGCAACAAAATGTGATTATTTTCAAGGGGGGTGATTCTTTTCAATACCCACTGTATGTTAATAAAGATTTGAAAAACAATATTCAAAACTAGAATGTTAGAATGTTTGATAAATATTTTAATCTCAATTGGAACGGAAAAATGTATAGAATTTGTTTTAAATTTTGAATGTTGTGAAATATTCACCCATCCCTATTTATGGATACATAAGAGAAAGAGAGAGGAAAAATTTACAAGAGATTATGGGGCAGAATTATTAAGCTCCGAATGGAGCTTGATGCCCCTGTTTTCGCGCAAGCCTTCAGGCTTGCCGGAAACAGAAGTTATGAAGACCGTTGCTCCATAACTTATATGTCTGCTCTGAGGCAGCGGACAGAAATCAACCCGATCAAATACGATCGGGTTGATTGACACCCCCAGCTAACGGGCAATCTGCAGGGGGCAGCATTGCAAAAGCAGTTCACAAGAATAGGCTGTCAGCATTTATCGATGTGCGGCGGACATAATACGTTACATCGTATCATGTCCGCTCGACTATGATAAATTAGCCCCTATATATGTCTGTAAATACATATATACACATATAAATATATATATACATATGTAAACATATGTATACACACATACATATTCAGCGCTGCGGAATCTGTCGGCGCTTTATAAAGAGCAGGCGGACAGGGTTATGGAGCAGCGGTCTTTAGACCGCTGCTTCATAACTGCTGTTTCTGGCGAGTCTGGAGACTCGCCAGAAACACGTGCCCACAAGCTCCGTTCGGAGCTTGATAAATGGGCCCCTTCATTTGTGTCATACAGGTCACTGCTGACTCTCTGTAGTGTTTGAATACTGGTGCACAGGCCTCACAGCATATGTGCGTTTGCCACTGAAAAACAGAAATATCTTTTACTAGAAGTATTTTTGCCAATGGAAATATAATTAAAAGATTATTCTAGAGAAAAATACTAACTGCACCTGCGCAGATTTCAATTTGACCTTTCTATGCCTTTAAGCTACCAGCAGCTTCTCTGATTTTCCACTCCATTGCTGTTCTACACACAGTCTGCAATCTAAAAGGGACATTAAATACCTTAAGATCACAGTATAAAATGTTTTATTATGTCGAGTAACATAACTTTGCAATATACTTTCATTATTTATTTTTGTATCTTTTCCTGTAATTTAATTTTCAAAAATTGTGGGTTCCTGTTGGAGATGGAAGTGCTGACTCCAGAGTTAGCACAGGGCTAGAATACAAGTGGCACGGTATTGTTAGTGCGAGGCACAATAAGCCACATTGCAACTGTGCTAACTTGCACCCATATCACAAGTTGAAAGTAAACGAGTTCCCTCCTTTAGCACGTGCCGGGTTTGCAAGAGTGGAAATCTAGTGTAAGGTGTAAGAGTTAAAAAAATGTGCACCAAACGCAACATAAGAATATATGGGTTTAAAAGGTATATGGTATATGACAAGGTATTTGAATGGAAAGGACTATATTGTATATATGTCTAAATATGTGTATGTGTGTAAATATATTTGTGAATATATTTGTATATACATGTGTATTTATATATGTGTAAATATGCATATACTTACATATATGCACATGTATATACACATTAATATACACTTTAGAGCCCTTTCCACTCAAATACCTTCAAACATGAAAAATAATTTGTATTCAATTTTAATATTTTATAATATGTTTTACTGTGAATTTACTGTAAACATTTTACATTCCAATGTTCTTCACATAGTAGAAAACGTTCTTAGTATTTTTAAATATATATTACTGTTTAATTCTGTATATACCTATATATATATATATATATATATATATATATATATATATATATTCATATAGATATATATATTTTACAAAAAATAATCATTAATAGAAATAAATATTTAAAAATAAAAATAAAATTTTCTTCATTGTGAAGAACATTGAAATGCAAAATATTCATAGCTACCTTAGGGTTTAGTGCAGTAGGTCTAACTCAGCGTCGGGTTAGCGCTAAAGCTTTTATAAAGCATGCTCCATTGAAGTCTACGGGGAGAAGAAGTTAAGACGCTCACAATATCCGAAGTCCTGAAGTAATCAAGCATCAGGCTATGCTTGTGCGCAAACATTTTACTTTCAACTTGTAATACGCTCCAACCCCCAACATTAAGTGGCCGATTTATTAAGCTGCGGATGCAGCTGTTTCCATGCGAGTCTTCAGGCTCACCAGCAATGTAAGTTAAGAAGCAGTGGTCTTAAGATCGCTGCTCCTTAACTCATCACCATCTCTGAGGTGGCGGACAGCAATCATCCCGATCAGATACGATCGGGATGATTGACACCCCCTGCTGGCGGCTGCAAAAGTGCAGGGGGCGGCATTGCACAAGAATTTTACTAGAAATGCTTTTGCAATGTTAAATGCGACAGCGTATGCTGTCGTCATTTAGCGATGTCGGGCGGACATTTGTTGAATCGGCCTCTAAAAGTTTACTTCCAGCGTTGTTTGTGTGCGAGGGAAAATAATAAATAGTGCACCACAGTCACTGGTTACACGCTCAAGTGATCCATTTATAACAGTCTTTAATTGGCCTCAACAGAGTAGGACACCTAAGTTAAAACAAAATGGCGTCCATCGCTATATGGACAATTTACACTTTTTTTTTTCAATATTCAAACAACTAATATAATTTAAAAAAATACATATGCGTATTATTCTAAAGCTAATATTTCTTTTTCTTGAATATATTCCAATCTATTGCTTCATGTCCATTTAAAATGCGGGTGTGATAACAAATGTTTAATCCATAGCAAAAAACACAGGGGTCTAGATTACAAGTTGAGCGCAAAATATTGCTTCCGCAAAATCGATATTTGCACTCAACTGAGTAATGCCAGCGCATGCTAATGTGCACTGGTATAACAAATAAAGTGCAATACAAACGGGACCTTGAGTTTGCATTGCACGGAAGCATTGCGCACACGAGAGGGGATATTAATGCTCATCCCATGTATATAGGCATGTTCTTGAGAACAATTGATTGAGGCTTACAGAAAACAGCTATGTGATCAGATTGCTAGCAAGCATTATGAGTTGAAAGTAAACTGTTTTCGCTTGCGCACTAACCCGTCATTTTTATTCAGTTTTCACATTTCATCAAAGTCTATGGGAGAATACGTTAACACAGTCAGGATATTCTAAGTCCAACTCTTTGTGAGAGTCAGACTTTTGCTTCCACACAAACTTTTTACTTTCAACTCATAAGACGAGCGCAACCTGACGCACACAAAAAGCATCTATCTAGCGATGTTATTGCTCAAGCGGGAGCACCAAATTGAGCTCCACTCATAATCTAGCCCTAAGTGTGTCCGAATTTTACTAAACTGACTGAGGGCTAGTTCTTTGGCACGTACCTCTAACCACCACTGTGATGCACGGAAATAATTATATTCTATTTTGAAAGCAACTGAATTAATTTTGGCAATAATATAAATGCAGTTATAAACCCAAAATAAATATATACAAACTTCAAACAAGCTATGTTTAGTATATGTAGTTTTGTTGTGGTTTGAATCTGTGCCAACACCAGTCTGCTAACATTACACATCAGAGTATCAATGTCACCCTGACAAACACAGTCCAACGTTTTGCCACCTGCATCTTCATCAGCACACATTTGCTAACTGAAGACAAATATTTATAATAAAAATAAAAAAATAAAGTAGGGGGCCTTTCTACTTCTGGGCAGCATGAGTGCATAATAATTGTGGTATTAATATGTGTCGAATTTGCAGAGTAGACAAATACGACTGACCTCTTTGCTAAGAAAACTCCAAAGCAGGACCTATATTAAAGGGACAATAAATCTTCCTGAAAAGAAACTCCCATTTAAAGTATTCACTCCAGATAATCTTTTTTAGTTATCAGGCAAATCTTGTGAAATCATAAGTGTATTTTAAAAGTCTGTCTTTTACCTATCTATCTGAAAACACTGACAGCCCACATGGCGCCAGGCAAAATGTTATAAAAAGTGGTCTGACCCTTGCTGTCCAGATGAGTGGTGATGTGCCTTCCATACCTACCAGGATAGTATAGGGCTTGTTACCTTTTCAGCAATCTGAACACATTGCCAGTTAATGAGGATCCTTGTAGTGTGTAGGCAGTATATTTTCAAAGCATCTTTGCATAACATATAGTTTATTATCTAAATATAAACATGTTTTCTGTTTAGTTACAGTTCAAATAATTAATATGCAAACTAAGTTTCACTTTAAATACAGTAGATTTCTTAAAATGCTCATTTTGCCATTGAAAGAATAGCAAGACAGGTATGTGTAAAAAAATAAATTAAAAGAGAGAAGCTCTCAACCTGGGAACGAACAATAGCATAATAGCTTGTTCTATGGCTAGTTACCACCCAAAAAGCAACCTCAACAGGGAAAAACTTTCCTGTAGCATATCAGTCTGATCCTGACTTACAATCAAACAAATATGAGGGGACGCACACTATAAAAAATAAATACATAAAATATAGAAGTACAAATATATATATATGAAATATCAAATATGTATGTGAAATATCAAACCATATACCAGTGATGGTCATATGTATAAAGTCCCAGATTGGAACAACACAGAACAGAGGGGCGCCTCATGTGTTTATCAGCATAGTCAATGTGGAAAGAAAAGAACTTCAAGCCAAATCAGTACTCACATTTGGTACGAGTACACTTATGCACTGGTAGAAGCAGGCTGGTAACTCATGGTGTACCGGCTAACCCTCTCTCGGCCCAGGAGTACAGCAGGTAGTACAGGTGCGGTCCAACCCACTAAGCAAGCGGGTGACTCCAGGTGTTCAAAAAGGTTCTTACACAATGCTTGTTTATTAAAAACAATTAAATCCAATTACAAGCAGTGGATATAGAGGACATGGACAATATACCCCCTATTTATGCGACGTGTTTCTCAGCCTTAGCATCAGCTGTTTCCTTAGGCATCTGGACCCGTTGCTCAGTGTGCCTAGAGGGATATGGCTGCACCTCACTGATGAGGCCCACACTAGGCCGAAACGTACGTCTGGGGTTTTGCTTTTTCTCTCGTTCAGAGAGGGATTGCCTGGTATTTCGGGGCTGGACTGTACTGTGAAGTCAGGATCAGACTGATATGCTACAGGACAGTTCTCATGTTGAGCAAAAGGAGGCTGCTTCTTGGGTGGGAACTAGCCATAGAACAAGCTATTATGCTATTGTTCGTTCCCAGGTTGAGCGCTTCTCTCTTTTTATTTATGTGTAAAAAATGTTTACCTACGCCACCTGATTTTTTTAAAAACATTAGAAATTCCTGGCTATGTTTCCCGATTATGATATAGGTTATTTCTATGAAATGTCTATAAATCCACTATCTATGCAATCACCATTATTAATAAAGAACAAAAAACTAAATAAAAAAACCTATAGGAGCTGGGGAATTCTGGGTATATTGAATATGTGCATATAGTGTGCTATATGTATGTATTATACTGTAAAATACAATATTATGTACTGTATTTAAAGTAAGTTTGTTATATAAATAAATGTGTTTTTAATTTTTGGCATACTCTTCATTTTAGGAACAAGATTTTGTGTACGTAATATAAATATCCCCTAGAAAACTGTCGCTCTTTCCCTTTACAATAGTGCAGGGTTTTTTTTTCTTTTGTTTTTTTTAAATTTGCACTAACTTGTTTTTAAAAATAGATGTTTTTTTTTAGTTCTAATATCACAATCGCACTGTACCAAATGTGTTATATATTAATAAATGTTTGTTACAATGCAGGCATAATACTGGAAGTAAACCTGTTCAATACAGTGTGAACTTACCTTGTTTTTTTCTAATATTGCAATTGCACTGTATTTTAGAACACATTTGGTATAGTGCAATAGCAATACTAGCAATAAACCAAACTATTCACAATGTACTGAACTGGTTTACTTTTAATATTCTGGCAATCCGCCAAGCCGGATTTACCGCACGGCTATTGGCTAAGAGGTGAAAATGTCACCTCTTAGCCAAAATTTTTTTTTTGCCATGGGCTGCTGTACAAGGTAAAAACGGTGATCGATTGAATCAAATAAAGGAGCTTTCTACATGAAATATCTTATACTTCATGAATAAAAGTCCCCTTTATTTGTTTCAATAGTAAATCCTAGCGTTTGTAAAACGCTAGGATTTACTTTCACTTTAAATGACATGAATTCAGATTATTATAACCTTGGTGACTAAATAATTTAGATTTTATTAAAGACAGGAGGTGAATATTTTATGCATAAATCTTTACTGACTTCCAAAACAGCGGCAAAGAACAAGTAACATAGAAACAAAAAAACAACCAATCAGCAACGAGCAGATAATATGACCATCCAGAAACAGTAAATAGCTTCCTTCCTCAACACTTAACAAGAAACGGACAAAAAGGATCCACCGCAGAGCTGTCTGACATCTGTGCCAATGTGGAAGGTAAAAGGTCTTTTACACTGAAAATAAACAAAAAGAGAGTGGTAACACTGCTACCAATAAGGGACAACCTGAGAGAAAACAAAGGTTAACAAAATCAAAACATAAATCACATCAAATACTTTTTTTTTTTTTTAGGGGTGGGAAGAGGAGGGAAAATATTCACCTCCTGTCTTTATTAAAATCTAGATTATTTAGTCACCAAGGTTATAATAATCTGAATTTTATGGCAAGATAGGAGGCTTCATATTTTATGCCTTTTTAACACCTAGAAAGGACAATAGAATGCGTGAGAAAATGGCTTGAAATAGAACTGAGAAAACATAGAGGCAGAAGACCAATCTGCCGCTGTCAATAAATCCTGAAGATTGCAACCTGACAAAAATGCCTTGGAGGCCACAGCCCCGCTGACAGAGTGGGCCCCAAATGAGGACGAGACTCCCGCCTCTGACATAAGCAATCAAACCCATCTCGCCAAGGTAGGGGAAGAGACAGGGCGATGAGGAGGAACAAAGGAAATCAGGAGAGGACCCGACATGGGTCTACGAAGGCTTTCAGTCATGGACAAGTAGGCTTTGAGGCAAAGAGCAACACAAATTTGGGGTCTGCCGGAAAAAAAGGGTAAAACAGAGATTTTGAGGATGACTTAGTCCTGCGTGAAATGGAAAATTAAATTCCCTCAGGGGAAAAAGAGATGGAATAAACATCCAGGGCCCTGATGTCAGAGACTGGCCGAAAAGAAACCAAGCAAAGCAACATGGCCAGCTTAGCGGATAACTGCTTAAGGGAAAGAGAAGAGTTATTGGGTCAATCTCTAAGAAAAGAGAGAACCAAATTGACATCCCAAAGTCTTGAATAATGAGATTACCCGCAGGGACACCCTCAAAGGGAAGATGTTCCGCTGAAATGGCTGAACGAAACAGATTGATCGTGTGCTAAGCCTTTCCTTGCAAAAAAAGTTCAGTAAGAAAGTTTACAATCATGGAAGGAGAGGAAGAAAAGGGATCAACATCCCTTCCCATGCACCAACAAACCCAGACTGCCCAGGCTGAAGCAATAGATTTTCTAGTATCTGGGGCCCAGGATTCACGCAAGAGGAGCGAAGCCTCTTACGAAAGGCCCTCGGAGGACCAGGATCCCCTAGAATCTGCCAAGCCAGAAGGTTCAGGTGGCCCTGAATGAAGAGAGGATGCGGGTGATCCTGAGCATTCACAAGAAGATTGGGAAGGTTGGGAAGGAGGCTAGGAGGGGCCGAACACATCTCCAGAAGAGGAGCAAACTTGGGATGGCCACCAAGGAGCGATCAACGTCAGGAGACATTGGAAGCGTTGTACGCCCACAAGTGTTCTTGCCAGAAGAGAGAAAGGAGGGAAGGCGTAAGCCCTGTGGGGAGGCCAAATTTGCAGAAAGACATCCACTCCTTTGCTGTCTGGCTCTGGGAGCCAACTGTAAAATCTCGGTAACTGGTGGTTGGTCTGAGATGCGAAAAGGTCCAACGAAAGCCAGCCGAAGATGCGACCGATCTCCAGAAAAACTTGACGGTTCATCATCCAGTCACTGGAATCCCTCCAAGGGCGAGAAAACCAGTCTGCTGTGAAGTTGGAAACAACCAGAATAAATTGGGCGCGGACAGAAATCCTGTGTTCCAAACAAAACCAATAGAAATGGGAAGTTAGATCTGAAAAAGCTTTTGATCGAGTCCCACCCAGCCGATTGATATAATGGACGGCTGAGAAATTGCCCATTCATAAACGAATGCAGCAATCGGTAATGTTTTTCGAAAAACTGAGAACGGCAAAGGAGCCGACCAATAAATCCA
Organism: Bombina bombina; assembly: GCF_027579735.1. NCBI lineage: Eukaryota > Metazoa > Chordata > Amphibia > Anura > Bombinatoridae > Bombina > Bombina bombina. Next base: position 145,995,682 of record NC_069509.1, on the reverse strand, counting down.
AGCAATTTATGTGAAGGTTGGATTCCTCCACTGTCCAGGGGCCGCCGGTAGAAGAAGTCCCGCAAGAGGCACCCCAGCCTAAAAGGCTCACATCGGAGGATAGAACAAAATCTGGAGTCAATACGAAAATCGCTCTACCATTCCAGGCCTTCATGTGTTGCAACCACCAAGACATCTCCGAGCGGTAAGAAAGATCTATTGTTGGTATGAGCGGGACTCCTGAAAACATTTTATCTTCAGCCGCTGCATGGCGCGGTAGTGGAGGAGAGCTGGAAAAATGACATGGATGGATGAGGACAGGAGTCCAATGATCCTTGCCAACTGACGGATGGAGATGGAGACAGCCACTAGCGCCGATCGAATCTCTGATTTGATACGATCTATCTTTTCTTGAGGAAGGGGAAGATGTCCGAGGGTAGCTTTTATGGAGAAACCCAGAAACTCCAATAGTTGTAGGGGGGAAAGGCTTGACTTCTCCTCGTTAATTACAAAGCCCAGTAAGGAGAGGAGAGAGGACATGTCTTGAAGTTGCGAGAGTAATAAGTCCTTGTCTTTAGCCATCAGAAGGATATTGTCCAGGTAAACCACTAGACGGAATCCGAGAGCCCGGAGACAAGCCAACACTGAGAAGCTTTGTAAAGCACCAGGGAGCAGAGCTGAGTCCGAAAGGGAGACAGGTGAACTGCCAAAGTTGGTCTGCCCATCGGAATTGAAGAAATTTCCAACAGAGAGGGGGCACTGGCACGGTTAAATAAGCATCCTTCAGATCAAGACGGACCATCCAATCATTCAAACGGAGGAGGTCTCTAAACCTATGGATGCCCTCCATTTTGAAGTGTTGGTATACCACAAAAAAGAGATTTCTCAGGAAACCTGGAGGGGAGTCCTGGGAAACAAGTTCTATAGCTCTTTTTGAGAGGAGAGACAAGATAAGGTTCTGACCTTCCCCAGAGAGGCATAAGGAATTGGGAAGGTGTGATTAGAAGGCAGGGGGGGCATATGAATTATATTATGATTTCCTGAATGGTTTGGAGAACCTAGGAATCTGCAGAAAGAGACAACCAATTTTGGAAAAAATGGGCGAGACTGCCCGCAAACAACAATTCGGAAGAAGGATGGGGACTCACCTTGGTTGGTGTTAGGAAAGGCCAGAGGGATTTGTGTGGCCTGTCGTCTGGGTCCCGCAATGTCTGGCTCTAAACGGGAACATGGCTCTGTTGTAGTATCCCGGTGGTTACAGAAGTTTAGAAAGATATAGGAAACAAGAGAGGCGCATGTACATGCACCTCTCTTGTTTCCTATATCTTTCTAGATTTCAGGACATCTAATTGTGAGGAGAGAGCAGCCTTCTATCAAATATCCATTTTTTTCTGAATCACATCAGGTGGACCTTACGATATAAGTGCAAATTACACCAAGAGACTTATGATCATTTTATGTATATGTTTATGTACACTTACAATATGAATGTCATTTGAATTTATTTTTATAGGTAGTTTCTAACAAAAACAATACATATATATACATATGTATACAGTTCTGTTTTTACAGGTATATTGCTACCATTGCTTTATACATAGATATATTGGAAAATGCACATATTGCATTAGACTTATATAGTGCCCCCTATCTTTAGTCAGACATTAGTGACTTTGTGTATTATTTTGGGTACTGAGGTTGATTGAGGTCCATGAATTGGCTTTGGCCGAAATTTTGGAGGCCGGGCAGACGGCCTCTGTATCTGCCTGCCCTGGTAAAAACCTGGGTTGAAAAACTTTCCTGAGAGAGGCCTGGATTTTGTCAATCGAAGTAAAAGTAGAAACATAATGCCTCATAATAGTGAGGAAGGAATCTCCAAATAAGAGGCCTTTGGCTTGAGAGCCTGCCTCTTCAGTTGCTAGAACAGCTAATTTGTGGTCAATGCGTAGTAACGAAGCTCTACGTCTTTCACTGGAGATAGCCGCATCAACGTTACCCAGTAAGTAAAAGGTCCTAAAAGCCCAATCTCTGATCATGGAAGAATACAATGAGGAGCTGGAAAGATGAGCTTCATCGGCAAGAAGAAGGATTTGAGCCAAAGGGCTAGAAATGTCCAGGAGTTTGTCCTGTGCCCCACAAAGGGATCTTTCCAGCCCCTTCCTTGGATCCTTACCTTTCCTAGTCAGAAAGGTTTCCAGCTTAGAGTTAAATTCAAGGGTGGTAGATTCTCTACCTGGGAGAGGTCTAAGACATTCTGCTCTGAGGAGAGCTCTGTCTTCCCAATCTAAGGGTTGACAAAGGCGTCTCTGAAAGAACCTAGACAGATGAGGAGGGAGAGACCACTCAGAAGAGCGATGGTGTCTGATATGTTTGGGATTAAATATTGGATTTTCATCCGCATCTTCATCTGTGTGGGTCCTTCCAGAAGGGCCTTGAGAATAGGCAATTGGGGGCTCTCCATCAGAGGGATCACCCGAATCCCAATCGAGTTCTGGGCAAAAATCCCTCTGATCCAGATCCCTCAAATCAAAAATTTCAGAGTCCTTGTCCAGACATCCCTGATTAATATCCTCAGGGTTAAGGATTCTTTTACCCCGATATACCTCCGGGGGTGAGGTTCTAACCCCCCTATTGTTTTTGCCCGGGGAAAGGTCTTCAATTTGCGTGCCGGTTCCTTGCCTTTTTTAGAGGGGAAAATAGATTGGGAACGACACCATCTTTTACGGGTTTGAGGGCAATCTTCCTCTGAATCAGAGGAAAGGGTAGAATCCTAAGGAGATTTCCCTGTAATGGGGTTCTCAGGGGGAGGGGCAGAAGCAAAGGGTTGTTCCCTCTGAGCAAAAGCTTGTTAGACCGCAAGGTTAATAAAATCCATGACTTCCTCTTTGGTAAAAGAGGTCTTATCTGAGGACTCCATATTGTACCTGCAATGTAGAAAATTTGAACTCAATGTTTATAACAGAAAAAATAAAAATAAAAGAACTATATTAGATGGCATGCAGTATCATGCAACTTCCAACATAAATAAAAAAAATATTTATAATCCAGTGATATATCCAATTGCTACCTAGCCGAAAAACACACTAGAATAGCAGCGCACGCATCATGCTGTTATGTTTTGCTTACACAGCCTGATGCACGTCTGCCGCAATGGAGATCTGCGAAGAAAAGGCCAAATGGACAGGCCACCCGACTGAGATCGTCAGCAGGAAAGGGGCGCAAATGGCCTTGAAGAACGGAAAACCAGTTGGGTTAATTCCGGATGCCTGCTGATGATGTCAGGGCTTAGAAGAGAACCGCTAGCCTCAGAATTGAGAAGAGAGGTGGCGAGGTAGGTAGATAGGGATCCAGGTCCCAGAGGTGGACATGTGCAGTGGCAACTATCAAAATTGTAACTGCTGCCATCGCAAACTATACCACCCACCACCAAAAAGTGGGAGCTTATAAGTGAAATACCTATGTGGGATAAAAATATATGTATCAAATATATTACCAATACAGTAATAACAAATTAAAACTAGAAATACTGAATACTAGTACGTAAGACTATTATAAAATTACAGATACATCACCTGCTGGCTGGAAGGCAGCAAAGAAAAGAGGAAGCTATTTCATGTTTCTGGAAGGTTATATTATCTGCTCGTTGCTGATAGGTTGTTTTTTGTTTCTATGTTACTTGTTCTTTGCTGCTGTTTTGGAAGTCAGTAAAGATTTATGCGTAAAATATGAAGCCTCGTGTCTTGCCATAACATTATATTTGGTTGCATTTCTCTTTATATAAGCATGAAAATACCCATATGGTTTGAAGCGTATTGACACCAACTGTTAGCAAATTTTCTTGCAAGTATGCAGTGTATCTTTTTTTAATCTAGCTAAATGTTTTCTTGACAAGAGACATGTCAAATGTGATGTAAGAATTCAGACTTCTACGTTATTACTTCAAAAGCAGAGAGGTTGAACTGCAGATTATGTGGTTCAGAGAATAAAGAAATCTGACTTCTGTAGGAAGTATCTGTGCCTGACCTGACCTGGGAAGGGCTGTGCAGATATAATGTGTGAAAAACAGCCATAGTCTGGGAGCATCAGATACTTGTAGCTTTCTCAACATCTCCTGCTGCTGGGAACATACTCTTGCATGAGGACCAAAGAGAATAGCAGCTAAGGCCAATGAAAGCAGTGAGTGAATAATAGTGTGAGGAAAAGTGTATGATGATATTAACAATAACATAATTTTTGTAATAAACAGTACAATGTAGTGTACTTATAAGTACATAATAATCTTCTAATTGTACAGTTATGACAAGATAGATAGATTATTTCTGACATCACTACCTTATCAGACCTATCAACTGTCCTGCATTTCATGGGTCTGTCATGAGTTGAGACACACACCCTGTTTTAAATACAGTGTATAGATAGGTCCTGGGTCATCTTAAAGAATTCTTGGGTCACCCTAGCTTTGGCCATGACACAAATAATCACTTCCCCTAAATAGTTATGGGACTACATAACTCTACCCAATACCTATCAATGCTGCTCAACTTCCTCAGACTCGCCCTGAGCCTCCCGGTTCCAAGAAAACAGAGACTATAATATATATAATGGAAGCTAAGCTTTAGCATAAAAAATACATAAATACACTAAATACATATATACACTACTATGGGCCCCATTCATTAAAGCTTCAACCTTTAGATAATCAGCGGTTTTCAATACATCCGCTGAACTTTGCTGCAGCGACTACACATCTGACTTTAAAATGTATCAAAAATAAGGCTTAATATATTCTCGTCAACGAAGCCGGGAGGATCAGTGGTCTGTTGATAACTTTTAAGCAACGATGGCGTGAATAAAGCAATTTATCATTGGTTAAATGTAAAAAAATGATACGATATGGTCACATGATGCATTTAATCTGTACTTTTACTTAGCTCAGCATTTTTCTACGCTCCAATAAGATATTATAATTGATAAGTTTTTAATAATCTTATAGCGTTGCAGCACCATTTTACAGTTGTTTTTTTGCACTATAAATCTTAATATATCTAGGGCCATATTACGAGTGAAGTGCTATTGTTAGCACGAGGATCGTAAACGCAATCGCGAGATCACAGTGTTTTTTTTCGATCAAATCCATGTTACAAGTGGTGCGCTGTTAAAATTACCGCAAATTTGTTTGCGCAAAACTGCGCTAATTTACGCTCCCCATATTTTCTATGGTTTCTATGGGTAGTGTAGAGCGATAATATCCGCTCGCATTACAAGTTGAAAATAAATGTGACTGCGCAAACGCAATTTCATTTACCGCTCAAACTTTTTACGCAACAGTAAGAGTTTCTCTGGATGAAAAAGTTGTACTAAACTTCACTAAGAACCTCTAAACCACCAGACCCCCACATCGCAAACTAAACCTCTACACTGTTAACCCATAAACCGCCAGCCCCCCACATTGTAAACTACCTATGCACACTATTAACCCCAAACCGCAACACCACACATCGCAAACTAAACCTCTACACTATTAACCCCTAAACTGCCAGCCCCCTAACGCAAAGTTAAATACTAACATCTAAACTCCCTAACCTAACACCCCCTAAGTTAACCGAAAATAGACTAACTTTTACCAAAAAAATCTAACTACCTTTAAAAAAATAAAAACCTGTGAAAGAAAAAAAAAATCTTAGCTTTTAAAATAAACAAATCTGCCATTACTAAAATCTGCCATTACTATTAAAAAATCACAAAAAAACTAACATTACAATTTAAGTTAAAAAAAAATAACATTACTTTAAAAAACAAAACCCTAACATTACAAAAAATAAACAAAAACTAACTTTACCAAAAAACAAAACCTAACCTTACAAAAAATAACAAACACTAACCTTACAAAAAATAACAAACACTAACCTCACACAAATTACCAAAAATAAAAAAGAATTATACCTATTCTAAAACCCCAAAATAATAAAACTCACCCCCCCCAAAAAAACAAAAAAATTATTCTAAAACTAAGCTACAAATAGCCCTTAAAAGGGCCTTTCGTAGGGGAAAGGCCTAAAGTGATCAAGCTCTCTTTCTTAAAAAAAAAATAAGAAAAATATAATGAAAGCTTTTATTTCATTCTATTGGCTGATTTGAATTTGAACATGCAAATCAGCCAATAGGAATGCAAGGGTACCCCTATATAAAAGGGGTACCTCACATTCCATATTTAGTGTGCAGCTTTTTAAATAATTGATGTATCTGCACAGCGAAAATACCCATTCCCATTTGGCCCTTCAGAGGTTAAAAGTCACTCTTTAGATTACTGATAGGGGTCTTTTGTTCTCGCTGTGCGGACATCAGTGGGGATAGTCACCCATGTTGTGCTGGTCTCTTTTCCTATATACTAAGAAATAGTTTGATAGTGATTACCCTCACACTCAATCATATTGCACATCAATTTTTACTTATGTTTTATTTAATTACTTTTTAACCATTGTTAATAAATGTTATGGTTTAATTGTTCCTTCACTTTTATGGAGTATATTTATTTTGGAATATGGAATATAATTATATTAGTGTGCATGAAGGATGCTAGCTTTTCTTTAATTTTTTTGTATTATGTACTCACACATCCCGTAGCTAAAGCCAAGAACTTAGTATGTTAATATAAAGCAACAAGAAATATGGAGGCAAATTTTCGTTAAATGTTAAGAATTTATAAAAATGTGAAGGGGATACATGCAGTACAATTGTTATTTAAAAATTGTATAAATCAAATAAATGAACTATTGAAATAAAAATATACAGTTAAAATTGTATTGGTTATTTTCTTTAAAAATCTTAACAACATTGTTTTGCAAAAAATGTATTTTTAAAGAAAAATTAAAAATTGTATTGAAATTACACAGGGACCCCCCCTCAACTATTTAAGGTGCACAGCAGAAATCATAATAACACTACACTGCACATGCAAAAAAAACACTGTGGAATTTGTATTTATAATACAAATTTTGAAGTGTATTGTTTTAATTATTGTAACACGCGTTTCGCAACTTATGCTAGTGGAATGATTAGGTCTGTAGTATTCTCTAAACATTTTTACCCTTCAGATCTCACTGTATTTTCTTGCAAACCTAAAAGGTGAGGGCATTGTTTAAATATGAAAAACACTTATTACTCTAGTAGAAAATCACATGTATATGAAAATAGAGGTGCTTGTTAGTTATTATACACTGAAAGCAGAGTAATCTTATTTGTATTGGCTGCAGGATTTAATTTTTAAAGTGCACCTCCTGCTCCCTGCTAACTTCCCTCTCCCAAGTGAAGTTCCCCTTTCCTGTGAACTCCATTACTTTCTATGGGGACATCTCACAACTCGCAGGGACAGGTCCCTTTTTTAGATAATTCCCTGAGAGCAGCCACTGTTAGCGTAGGCGTGGTTATTCACAGATGATCCAGCAAAGTTTTGATCATCTGGTCCTTAGAGAGAGCAAGTGAAAATAAATGTCATTAACTATAACACTTATAGCCCCCACACCCTGTGAACCTAATTGCTGCTTGTTGTATCTTGTTTGCATAGTTTTTCTATAGAGAATATGGTGGTTTTATTAGGCAAAATCAGCTATTTTAAATGAATTTAATGTTCTCCAGCAGGTAAAACAGATTATTAAAGCATATTTTTTTTACAATACAATGTCCTTTAAAGGGACATTAAACCCCAAAATTTTCTTTCATGATTCAAATAGAGAATACAATTTTTAAAAAGTTTCCAATTTACTTCTATTATCAAATTTACTTCATTCTCATGTTATTCTTTGTTAAAGAGATACCTTGGTAGGTAGAATGCACACGACTGAAGCACTACACGACAGGAAATAGTGCTGCCATCTAGTGATCCTGCTAATGTATAACATTGCTGCAAAACTGCCGCTATATAGTGCTGCAAACACTTTTCTGCTTTTTAACAAAGGATATCACGAAAACAAAGACAATTTGATAATAGAAGTAAATTAGAAAGTTGTTTAAAATGTTATGTTCAATCTAAATCATGAAAGAAAAAATTGGGGTTTTATGTCCCTTTAAAAACCTATCTTTTCCAGCCATATGAACATAAATATTTGTGCTAAGTGCCCCAGTGCATGATATCTCACACAGTAAATCAGAAAATGTGGAAAAACAATTATTACAACAGCAAGACATAGGCAATACACAAGGGGTTCTGTAAATGGGTGTACTTGCTAAATATTCAAGGAACACTAAAGTCAAAATGAAACTTCCGTGATTCAGATAGAGCACACAATTTTTAACAACTTTCAAAATCTTACTATATGTTCACTTACTGAGGCACCCGCTCCTACTGAGCATGTGCAAGAGATCACAGTGTATTTTGTGATTGACTGACAGCTGTCACATGATGCAGGGGGAAGGAATATTAAAGGGACAATAAACACTTTCTAATTACAATACGTCTGTAGTGCTGCTAAAGAATAACATATCAGTCAAGTCTTAAAGTTTTTAAAACAAATTAAAATCCTTTTATTTTCTGCAGTTATTTTTCAATAGCCAAACAACACCCATATTTGCTTTATTTGGAGGAGCCCATGTGGGCTTTAGTCAACAATTACCAGGCTAGCCCCGGCAATAATGTCAGTATATTTATTTGGAGTTGCTATGAGTTAAAATCAGTTAGGGACAGATATCTAGCAGAGTTAGGGGCTGATTTATCATGCCCCGAATGTGGCCAGACATCAGGCTCGCCGGAAACAGGAGTTAAGAAGCAGTGGTCTTAAAGGGATGGTAAACTCACTAATGACCGATTATATGATCAATCTTGTCCAGTCTTCTTAAATGTGCACATGAAATTTAAATTCATACATTATATAGCCATATCCTTTTTCGATGTCTTTAGTCCAATCAGCAAGCCTGTCGCCAGAAAGGCTTACTTCAATGCAATCGGATTTGTGCATGCGCATTAACGCACAATCCGAGTAATCCGACCATCCAATACATATATATATATATATATATATATATATATATATATATATATACAGTGTATATATATATATATATATATATATATATATGTATATATATATATCAAAATAACAAGAGTATTGCATTGAGCAATGATACTTTTTTTATTGGACTAACTATACATTTATAAGTTGACAAGCATTCGGAAGAGTTCCTTCCTTTATCAAGTCTGAAGCAAGACTTGATAAAGGAAGGAACTCTTCCGAAAGCTTGTCAACTTATAAATGTATAGTTAGTCCAATAAAAAAAGTATCATTGCTCAATGCAATACTCTTGTTATTTTGATATCTAAATCTCTGGACTAACATGGCTACTCCAATCAACGTATATATATATATATATATATATATATATATATATATATATATATATATAGCTATATATAGAGAGCGCTTTTAAAATTAAGAATTTAGTTATAATATTTTATATTGAAAAAACCCAAAATTTGTTTTTTTGTATAAAAATGAATGACTTGCTAATAATTTCCAATTGTAAATAAATGCTTGCTTTTAGATGGGTCAGATCACTCGCACACTGGATCCACACAAAGTTTTCTATCACACTTAACCAAGTAAACATTGAATCTCATGACTCGATGTTTACTTGGCGTACGTCATGTTCACCAATGCGCAAGCGTGAAAAATAATAATGTCGGGAGCGAGCAAATTCTCTGACATGCGGGGAGGGTGGAGACCAGATGAACGCAGACAATATTCAGTGAAACATCTAAGAGGGGCGGAGCGAGGCGGAGAAATGCGGCACAACGCGGTTTTGATAATGTATTTAAATTTAAAGTGCATCAAAAAATAGTGAATTGATAAAGGGGTTTAATACTTATTATATTAAAAAATCTGAATCTGTAATTTGCCAATAATGGAGTTTACCATCACTTTAAGACCGCTGCTCCTTAACTCATATGCCACCTCTATGTATATACATACAGCAAAAGAAGTGCAATAGTTTTGTAATGCAGTCACTTTATTGTGAACGTTTTTGGACCCTTAGGTTTGTCCTCAGACAAATAAGTGTACCGTTTCTGCTTTCTTTATATATGCATGGGGTTGTCATGTTCCTTGTTCAGAGGAGAATTGCCTGGTATTTCGGGGCTGGACTGACCTTACTTGGCGGGATCAGACTGATATACTTGAGGAAAGTTTTCTTCTGTGAAAAGCACACTGGTCTAAAAGAGGCTGCTTCCGGGTGGTAAATCGCCATAGAACAAGCCACTGAGCTGTTGTTCGTTCCTGGTAGAGAGCTTCTCTCTTTGTATGCAAATTATTATAACCCTGGGGAAGTCTCCCTATGGGTGATGGGGGAAACCAGACGTGGACTCCTTGCCCAGTGTGCTTAGAGGAATGTGGCTGCACCTCACTGACGAGGCCCATAGGAGGCCGAAACGATCGTCTGGGGTTGTCATGTTCCTTGTTCAGAGGAGAATTGCCTGGTATTTTGGGGCTGGACTGACCTTACTTGGCGGGATCAGACTGATATACTTCAGGAAAGTTTTCTTCTGTGAAAAGCACACTGGTCTAAAAGAGGCTGCTTCTGGGTGGTAAATCGCCGTAGAACAGGCCACTGAGCTGTTGTTCGTTCCTGGTAGAGCGCTTCTCTCTTTGAATGCATATATATATATATATATATATATATATATATATATATATGTATACACAGTATATATATATATATATATTATATTTACTTATGTATTTATGTGTTTATATGTATATATATATATATACTGTATATGTGTCTGTAATACATATAAACCCAACAAGAAAGTCTCTCCCAAAACAATAAAAGTAGCGAAATGCAGGCAGTGATGGACCCACTGATATCACTATGTTTTAGAGGTGGAACAACCCCAGAACAGTCACTTTAATCAGGTTAATTTTGTTATATAAACAGACAAAGCTTACCCTTCCTGACTCACAGGAACGATGCAGGTTTGATGCAGAGCAGTTAGGGCTCACTTGGACTCCATATCTTAGGGATATACCAAAACATTGAATTCCCTTCCTAGATGCTGTGAAATTCAGCGTCTCTCCTGCAAACCCGTGTACAGCGTGCGGGGGGGGGGGGGGGGGGTCTGGCATGTCCTTTTGAGATGAACCCAGGTGTTTGGCAGTTCCTCTCCTCAAGCTCTGATTGGAGCACTGGAATGCTCCTTCGCATCACCGGGGAGTGTGTAGATCTCAGGGCAACTCTGATAGGTCCAAAGGCTGTTCAGCTCCAATAATCCTAGGAGCTCGTTGTAGAAAATAAACTCTCACCGGCTGTGCTGCACTGTGTTAGGTCAATAATATCAGAAGCACAACAAAGAAGGAGCACCAGCCGGGAGTGTAAAAATATATATAAACTATATTTCAAAACTTATTAAAAGCCTGGATGCACAGGCTGAAAAACATAAAGGTGCAAAGGAGGTCAGCAACCAACAGCTGACGCGTTTCGGCAGATGCCGTATTCGAAGCTGCTAACAATGTAAAATAAGACTGCTTATTTAAAACCATAGGCCTCCTCCTATTGGACACTCAGTTTTTAATTGACACTTTATGCACTTTCAGTAAATAGCGCATTAAAGCGACAGTACAATGATTCAAACAGAAAATTCATTACAAAACACAACACAAATAAATTGATGCATAAATCATCCTATGCTTACAATATATATATTTAGCTTCCTACTATTAGATGGTCAAATATCAATTATCACCTCCACGCTGTTAGTAGATGTCGCATTAAAGCGACTGCACAATTACCCAAACAACGATTTATTGCAAGACTCAATGGGAATAACATATTCAGCATGCTATGTGTGCTATGGTTGCTCAAGATTTGTGAACAGTGCTCTCTACCTATTTACTAGGGACAGTATAATCCTAAAACCACATAATGCGCATATTGGGTAAGGTTACTAAACATGTCATATGTTCAAGTAAAGACCCTATGCCGCTGACTATGGGTCTTCCGACTACATTGTTCAAGGACTTGTAAACTTTGGGGAAGTGGTTAAATATTGGTATAACAGGATTAGTCACAAGTAGATATTCACTAAAGTGCATAAGTCCTTGGACAATGTAGTCGGAAGACCTATAGTCAGCAGCATAGGGTCTTTACTTGAACATTTACATGAATGGCTTGACCAGATTTTACAACCAATGGTGGTTGATTTGTGGAGCCATGTGAAAGACTCTACCCATGTCTTGAACTTGGTTTTGCGTATTGTATGGGAACCAGAGTGCAAATGGCTGACAGTTGATGTCAGGGCACTTTACTCCTCTATTCCCTATGAGAAGGGCATGTTGGCAATATCCTTTTTTTTTATTATTCTTTTTATTGAAAAAACACAGGTACAATTAATTAAGTATACACTCTGACAGGTAGAGTTACAGTGACATTACAGTTCATTTTACAGGATAGGCACAACATATTGATTATCGGTACAATATCAGTATTGGCATATTTGCTATCCAAAAATACAAAGAGAAACGCTCTGGGAAAGCTAAACGTTTTGTAGTATGATTAGAAGTTGCACTAGAGGAGTCTATAACAACTCCAGGCCCACTAACTGAGTGAGTGATGCCATAGTTTAAATACAGAGACTATTCACTATGTAGGGTCAGTATATGAAGTCAAATCTTACAGTGGTGAATCAAAACAAGCATATTGTCAATAGCAAGAGTAGGCACAGAAAAAACAGGTACATCATAAATCCTACAATGACTGCATATAAAATGGCTGACATAGACTAGTACGGGAGATGTCCGAGAGTTCCTTTGGGACAGCCATGACAACAGGATGAGAACAATAATAAATAAAATAAAACAAAATAATCGGCCAACAGGGCCAAAATAAGATTCTAATACAAAGCAATATTACCCTATACCACAATGAGATACATTCTACACCTATCTCCGAGAGAGTAGCCGGTTTGTAACCAGCTAGATCATTATTGAGTGTCATGAAAAAGTAATAAGTGTAATATTCAGGGAACGCTAGTTAGGATATTTGACAGGGTGTAAAAGGGAGTCTCGCTTTAACGAGAGAACATGTAGGTCTTTGTGCAGATTTTTATGGAGGTATATATGTTAGGTGTGAAGATATTAGAATAAACTGCCTATGCAAGTGTTGCAGACAAACTACCAAAGCATTACAGACACTCAATAAGATTCAACACATATCTAGACGTTCTCTGTCTGACATAGCAATATTGTAAGCTAAAGATATATAACTAAGATTTTTAACCAGCTATAATAAACTTCGTCAGGGTTATGCATCAATATACTTAAAATATTTTGCAAAGTATGCAAAGCAAGCCCCCCATGGTATAATAAGCAGGGTTATACCTTATCCAGCTCCTGTAACCAAACGGGACCTATAGTAATTCCACCAGCTATTGTTAAAGTAGTATGCTAAGCAAAGTTAAGGCTGTGTCAACTCTAGGAGGCCTATTTATCAAATGTCTGTCGGACCTGATCCAATGGTGCGGATCAGGTCTGACAGACATCGCTGAATGCGGAGAGCAATACACTCTCCGTATTCAGCATTGCACAAGCAGTTCACAAGAGCTGCTGGTGCAACTCTGCCTCCTGCAGACTCACGGACAATGATACTCGATCGTACTTGATCGGGTTAAATTCCGGCAATTCCTGTCCGCCTGCTCAGAGCAGGCGGACAGGGTTATGCAGTGTTAACATTTCATACTTAACCCCCTCAAACTCAAAGTAGTTATGGCATAAAAGAAAGTCAGCGACTCTCCAAACGAAATCACACAGCTCAGCATTATCCCCATGATATTTCCTCATAAAAAAGGCTATTGCCAGACTTCCGGTGGCAGGCATTTCAAGATGGCGGCAACAGACTGAAGCTCTGTGGAGACTACGCTTAAATTATTACTTTACTGGCGCAATCCTTGGCCATCTACACCTACCTTGGTAGAATTTGTGCCTGGGAACTATAGTGGATTGAGATCATATCATCTTCTCAACCCCAGAAGGCATTTATCCAAGAAATACTTTCCCTACCACACAAGGGGAACCCATTTGCTTCCACTGTTTTACACTCATCACTTTTTAAAGTAAAGATGCTTGTCTACGCAGACATTATTAAAGAGCTAAGTGCAGTGTTTACTCCACTGCTAGATGGTATAGTGAATACCTGCTTGGGTCTCTGCAAAGAGGTACAGAATGCAGCGGTTGTGACCCGGCTGAGACTGGAAGCATGTGAGGCTGGTAAGGGACGTAACCTGAACAATGACTTGACATGCTGTATCTCAGCACAACAGGCTAAATACCCAGTGGGACCTGTGTCAGAGTATCGTTACTACTGCACAGACTTCGATCCCATTTGCTCAGTGAGAACCAGAATGCTAGAGGAAGACATGTGCGTGATGGAATACACAACTATTGGAGATTTTTCCCTGAAATCTTGGCGGACATCTGTTTTGGAACTACCCATGACAGTTTGCTATTTGTGGGAGAGCCAGGAATATGATTCATTTGGTTTGACCTGGTCTACATTGAAGATAAATTCAGAATTTGATGATACTGGACCCACACGCATTTCCAACAAAAATCTGCAGTGTTCACATCATGTTGCCCCTCGAGGAAAATGATCAATGCTCTAGCTGGTGTATCTTTAGGCGAACTATCCCTATAGCAGCAATATTACAGGGATTATTGCTTCCAGCAGGTATTGGATGAACACTTGCCCTGGCAACTTATCTGAAGGCTTCGATGTGTGCCTTCACTCACAACAACGGTTATCATACCAGCAGTGCTGTTTTGCACTGCACTCAACTCTCCTTACATTTGGTAGGGACAGATAGCTTATTAACATTTTATACTAATCCCTGAACAATACAGTGAGCGTATGGGAATTGGCTAGACTGTGAGTGCAACTTCATATGCAGCCGGCTCCCTGCAGTAATAAGAAGACACATATATAGAAGGACCACACTTTTTTACAGGTGCTTTCATATGCAAGGATGCCTCCATGCAGGAGAGACTTTTAGTGGAAAGTATATACATCAATGTATCTTTCTGAATAATAATATCAGCTAAAGCAATGTTCCACTGAGTTGAATAAAGTTGGTCTTATAGTTCTGATAATTTTTTTATGCTGATAAGTTTGCACACGTTTGTTGTCTATGCATCATAATATTTTAATTCTGCTCTTTTTGGCCCTGCATGTATTTAATTACCCTGCTCCATTGTGATAGGTGAATTTTGATCTAGACTAATGCTTCACAGTCTATTTGAATTATGCAAACTACTGTAAAGCTCAGCCTCTAGTTGATTCTCAATTCATGTTGAATCTATAGGAGATTATCTTAAAGGGACAGATTAGTTAAAAAAAAAACCTTTTATGATTCAGATAGGTCATGTAATTTTAAACAATTTTCCAATTTACTTGTATCACCATTTTTTCTTTGTTCTTTTGGTATTCTTAGTTGAAAGCTTAACCTAGGAAGTTCATATGCTAATTTCTTAGACCTTGAAGGCCGCCTCTTAAGAATGCATTTTAGCAGGTTTTTCACCACTAGAGGGAGGTAGTTCATGTTTTTCATATAGATAACACTGTGCTCATGCACGTGAAGTTATCTGGGAGCCATCACTGATTGGCTAAACTGCAAGTCTGTCAAAGAACTGAAATAAAGGGAGAGTCTGCAGAGGCTTAGATACAAGATAATCACAGAGGTAAAAAATATATAAATATAACTGTGTTGGTTATGCAAAACTAGGGAATGGGTAAAAAAAGGGATTATCTATCTTTTAAAACAATAACAATTCTGGTGTAGACTGTCCCTTTAAGTAAATCTAGATATATTATTTTCTTGTACACGTACACCGGAGACTTATCATAATGGGCCTTAGCTATATTAGTTTTGTAGCAATGATTTTTTTTGTACATCTTTAGCCCTGAGGCTTGTTTGCTTCTAGATTTCTCTTGGAGTACCTGAAAAATATAATATTGCATTTATAGCTGTAGTTATATGCCTGCAGGCCTGTTCACCGTTAGCATGGATTCAATGGTATTCTGTTGATAACATAGGTCTTGTCATTATATTATATGGATAAGGTGTTTTAAGATAATTGCCCATTACCTCATTTCTCTATCACATACATTGCCAATAGATTATCAAAGATCTGGATAATATGCACTAATTATTGACTGTCTTTGATTTACATTACTCATGCACAAGTTTAGAAACTGTGATGTCTTAGCAAATCTATGGTCTAATACAGCCCCACACACAGGATTCTGACTTAGGTTCACATTCATACCTAGCTTGCTATCCTAAGTGACATATTTCACCCACATTCATTTTTTTAGTTAACTGTTACGCAGATAAATACCATGGGGCCCATTTATCAAGCTCCATAAAGAGCTTGTGGGCCTGTGTTTCTGGCGAGTCTGAAGAAACAGCAGTTATAAAACGTTAGGCAACACGCTAGCCCCCACCAAACTCCCTGTGAGTTTTTTAAATGCCACAATAGGACTTGCGTAGCCTGTGAAAAAGTAGAAACAGGGGAGTATTTCAAATCTTCTGTCTCAAGGCATCCCTATCAAAACCTATCCTGTCTGACTTGTGGGTCAGCCTTTGTTGTGTACCTGATCATGTGCGTTGAATGTGACAAACAGTATGTTGGACTCACGACCCGTGAGGTGAGATCAAGGGTCAGAGAGCATTTGTCCAGTATTAAAATGGGCCAGTACACAGTTAGCACAACACTTTGCACAGGTACACAGCAAGAGTGCTGACACGTTCAGTTGGACTTGTATTGAGAGAGTTATAACCCCACATAGGGGAGGTGATAGGGAGAAATTGCTAGGGAAATGAGAGGTTTTCTGGATTTTTAAATTAAAAACCAGATACCCAATGGGATTAAATTCCGACTATGATCTAATACATTTTTGGCAGTGAATTAGACTGAATTTTCTCACATAGTAGACCATTTGGTACCCCCCCCCCCCTTTTTCCCTACCTTACTCAAAAATTGATCCCCCTAAGAGTATGTCCAACTATTATTTGACATTGTTAACACTAAACAGTAGACATATTAAATTAACCATAATGATATGCAAACATTGTTGCCTTAGGGCTAAAAAGCCCAGAGTATGAGGGAACGCTACAAGGTTAACAGGTAATGAATTTAAATACTTTACTGTAGGGCACATCAACATTTGTGTTACCCACTGCTAGCAGAGTATACATAGTGCTTATTTTATTAGTGTCATGTAATTAAATTAAAAAATGTTTTGGTTTGGATCATTACATTGCTCATTTGTTTTTCTAATATTGTTCCTATTAAACATATGACATGTTTAGTAACCGTACCCAATATGCGCATTATGTGGTTTTAGGATTATACTGTCCCTAGTAAATAGGTAGAGAGCACTGTTCACAAATCTTGAGCAACCATAGCACACATAGCATGCTGAATATGTTATTCCCATTGAGTCTTGCAATAAATCGTTGTTTGGGTAATTGTGCTTTAATGCAACATCTACTAACAGCGTGGAGGTGATAATTGTTATTTGACCATCTAATAGTAGGAAGCTAAATATATATATTGTAAGCATAGGATGATTTATGCATCAATTTATTTGTGTTGTGTTTTGTAATGAATATTCTGTTTGGATCATTGTACTGTCGCTTTAATGCGCTATTTACTGAAAGCGCATAAGGTGTCAATTAAAAACTGAGGGGCCTATCTATCAAGCTCCAAAAGGAGCTTGACGGCCCGTGTTTCTGGCGAGTCTTCAGACTCACCAGAAACCGCAGTTATGAAGCAGCGGTCACAAAGACCGCTGCTCCATAACCTGTCCGCCTGCTCTGAGCAGGCGGACAGACATTGCCGGAAATCAACCCGATCGAGTACGATCGGGTTGATTGACACCCCCCTGCTGCTCTCCGTATTCAGCGAGGTCTGGCGGACCTGATCCGCACTGTCAAATCAAGTCCACCAGACCTTGTTAAATAGAGGCCTGAGTGTCCAATAGTAGGAGGCCTATGGTTTTAAATAAGCAGTCTTATTTTACAATGTTAGCAGCTTAGAATACGGCATCTGCCGAATTGCGTCAGCTGTTGCTTGCTGGCCTCATTTGCACCTTTAGGTTTTTCAGCCTATGCATCCAGGCTTTTAATAAGTTTTGAAATAAAGTTTATATATATTTTTACACTCCCGGCTGGTGCTCCTTCTTTCCTGTGCTTCTGTAATACATATATACACATTTAAATACATAAATACATACATAGAGAAAAGGGGCAGTCTGCAGGGGCTTAGATACAAGTAATCAAAGTTGTAAAAAATTATATTAATATAGCAGTGTTGGTTGTGCAAAACTGGGAAATGGGTAATAAAAGGATTATCTATCTTTTTAAACAATAACCATTTTAAAGTAGACTGCCCCTTCAATGGAATGAAAATTAGAAATCTGACGATACTTGGGTTTATTCTTATCCTGTGGTAAAAAACTCCCTTTCCACCAGTAACCGTGGTAATGATCTTTTCCAGACCAGGACCAAATAAAGTCTTACCCTTAAAAGGTAGAGACAGAAGCTTGGATTTCGAAGTCACATCCGCAGACCAAGACTTTAACCAAAAGGGCTATGCGGACTTGTATCGCAAAAACTAGAAATCTTTGCTCCCAGCCTAACAACTTGCATACTGGCATCACAGACAAAAGTATTAGCCAGCTCTAGGGGCTTGATCCTACCCTGGATCTTCTCTTATAGTAGTCTCCTCGGAAATTAAATCAGACAAAGAGTCACACCAATAAGAGGCTGCACCAGCAACTGTTGCAATACTAGCAACTGGTTGCCACTGCAAACCCTGATGAAGAAATATCTTTCTTAAATAACCCTCCAGTTCCTTATCCATAGGGTCTCTAAAAGAGGAACTATCCTTGAGAGGCTAAGGTCTACTCTAGGAACAGTGCGCCACATATCTCGCACTGAATCAGCCACAGGAAACATATTTTTAAACACAGGAGATGGGTTAAATGGAACACCCTGCTTCTCCCATTCCTGAGATATAATGTCAGACATGCAATCTGGAAAAGGAAAAACCTCCACAGATTTAGGTTTAGGTTCAGTTTATTAGCCTTTTTAGAAGCCTCTGCAACAGTTTCAGAGTCATCCAAAGTAGGTAAAACCTCCTTCAAAAGTAAACAAAGATGCTCCAGTTTAAATCTAAAAGTAACTTCCTCAGAATCTATTGTACTAGGAACTGCAGATTCTGAATCAGAGATCTTGCCATCAGAAGCTGCAGAGGAATGATCCTCGCTAGATAACTGAGAAAGACTAACCAAATCAGTCTTGGCTGAATCAGAACCCATAAAAATGTTCTTAGATTTCCTCTTCCTTTTACCAGAACTAGGTAAAGCACTTAGGGCTGCAGAAACTGCAGAAGTCAACTGCACAGCAAAATCTTTAGGCAAACAAACACTCCCAGAGACTGAGAGGAACCACAGGGCACTGCATGTGAATCTGTCAAAGACTGTGACATGTTAACAGAAGGCTGAGACAACCCCTGAACAGCATTATCCTGAGAAATAGAAGGCTCAGATAAGGAATCCTTATCCTTAGATAATAAAACCATATTAAGGCAAGGGGAACAAAATTGCACAGGAGGTATAACCTGGGCATCTGCACAACAAAGACATTTATCAAATGACAGAGAAAGCTTGGGATCGGCTTCCAAAGTAAATAAAATAGCCCTTTATTTCCCTTATACTCTAATTACAATATAAAAAATGTGAATAAAATTATAAGCATAGATAAATAATAATTAAAACCGGCACCTCTACACCCCAGCCATGCTAGAGAGACTCATCCAACCGATAACCAGGAATCCAATCTACACCAGCAGATAAATCCTGTTCAAACTGCAGATCCTAGAAAGCTGCAAACATCAGAGAGAAGTGACAGGCAGGAAAATCTAATGCATCCTTCTCACCTAGAAGGTAAAAGCACTTACCTGTGTATCCGCTGTAGGGCAGGTACAGCAAACAGATGTGACAGAATCCTCACTGACATAGACCTGTAGATAAAGAAAAAACAGCGTAACCAACCCTGGTTTTCTATATTGGGTTAGCAAAAATGTTGGAAGGTAAGCAAAGACCACCTTGCTGTCTTCCAACTGCTAAAAGCCACCATTACTCTTAATAAAGAGAATTACATGGACACAGCATAACCCCAATCCTTGCTTGCAGGGAAAAGTACTCATTAAAGGATTAACAACTTGATTTCTTCAGACACCTTCTTCACACCTCACCTACAATGTTACACAGGCAAAGAATGGCTGGGTATTGTGGGTAATGGAAGGATACTTGAAGCTTTGCTGGGGCGTTCTTTGCCTCCACCTGGTGGCCAGGAGTTGAATTCCCACTAGTAATTGAATGGATTTGTGGACTCTCCATGCCATTGGAAAGAAAGTTACATTAGAATATCCCCTCAGAATAGTTGGAAGTATCATGTTAACCCCTTAGCTCTCTTCTCTGGCTGTAAGAGGTTAATTAATAATCTGAGTTCCTCCTACTCTTGATGTAAGATTTAATGTTGTAAAGCTAAATGACAAGCCTTGATATGCCCTTTGCAGAATTAAAAGGGACATGAAACCCTATTTTTTTTATTTCATGATTCAGATAAAGCATGACATTTTGAACAATTTTCTTATTTACTTCTATTAGCAGATTTCCTTTATCCGTTTGGTATATTTTGTTAAAAGCATGGGCATCAGCTAAAGAGTGTGCAAGTGTCTGGAGCACAATATGGTCTAAATTCCGAGTGGTGCGGTAGTTTGCGCTCCTGCTCGAACATTAGCTCCTTTCAACTCCGGCTTTTTGCGCGTCAGGTAGCGCGCGTATTACAATTTGAAAGTAAAAATGTTTCACTTGTGCGCTAACCCAACGCGAGCAAAAATCAAAAGTTTTGTGACATATTCCCCCTAGACTTCAATATAGTGCGAAATATAAAAAAAAAAAAACTCAGCAAGTCGCCCACACCCGATCATGCTGATGCAACATGAAATATTAATATTTCACATTCCAATGTTCTTCACATAGCAAAATATGTTATATTTATTCATAAATCCATATTTCTATATATATATTTCTGATGTTTTTGGTAAAATAAATATCTATACCTATATTTAACACATACAGAAAGTCCAGCACTCACTTACAAGATCTCAGCTAAGATTAAAAGCAAAAATGGAAGGGTTAGTTACCGCATCTGGCCAAATGGGTCTTGGGATGTGTACCCAGTCCAGTCTGAGAGTGCAGTCTCCTTCCGTGTTTTGTATATGTCTAGGGTGATTACATAAGCCTGTGCACCCTTCACTTGTTCCTAGTTTCTTTGGTTGAGAGCTTGCATTGTTTGGCTGGTTTAGGGACCCAGGTTTTGGAAGGGACCTTGACATGGTACCTGGGCTTGTCCCATTTGCCCAGATGCGGTAACTAACCCTTCCATTTTTGCGTTTAATCTTAGCTGAGAGCTTGTGAGTGCTGGACTTTCTCTGTGTGTTGTATTAATTTGTTTTGTAATTTTCCCTATGGGCCTTGCACCCAGACCTGTCTGGGGTTAACTGCCTAAGACTCTGGGGACAGCACAGCTTCCTGTGAGTGACATTGAGCACCGAGGGCTGAGCATGTTGCAGGGTCATGGGATGTGTACTCAGTCCAGTCTGAGAGTGCAGTCCCCTTCTGTGTTTTGTATACCTATATATATATATATATATATATATATATATATATATATATACTCAAAGATAGCAGGGAAGGCACTCTCCGTTTTTATAAGCCTTTATTTGGTGAACGTTTTCGGGGTTTCCCCCGTCCTCAGACCACTTACATGTTAACATACAAGCACCTTAATATAAACTAACTTACCCCCACCGTGAGAAGCCGCCATCAGTCCCCCCAGCGTCCATATAGCGCAACTGCGCATGCGTGCCCGGAAGTAGGGAGAGCCAACGGGGACACAACTAAAATACAAAGCGAAAAAAAAATACATGACTAAAAACAAACAGCGTTGCATGCATATTGACAGTCATAGAGATCCTCAGGACATATATGCAGACAATAACCCTCCAATATAGCAGATGATCATATGTATATATCAAAACACTTTAAATAATAGACACCGCAGCTATTATTGTTATTATCTGTATGTTAACCTATTCAGTTGTGCTATACACCGGCAGCCTATTCTTTAAAGTCATACACCATGCTTAACTTGATCATCAAAAAATGCTCAAATTGCCTAATAGGATATTCTATACTGTCCCACTTATTTTGCCAAATAGACACATTAAAGGGAAATTACTGTAAATCCTGTTACCATACTGATGCATAATGTTAAACACATAGTCAAAATGTTTACATTCAGTATTACTCAAACTATAATAAATTGTTAACTATTACAGCTGACCAATACAGAGCTCAACCCAAAGAATCTCACCATGAAAGGAATGTACTTAAGTACATAGTTAGAGACAAGGAACAAAAGTCAACTACAAATCATCATAAAAAACACTGATAATCCAAGTGTCCCAATAAAAAAAAACCCACTGATAATCCAAGAGTCCCTTTGGATACATTGTATCCAAATTAAAAAATCCATTGGGACTCCCGTTGTAGTAGACGTTTGGCCCTGTCACCACCCCTGGTATTTTTCGGAATATGATCGATAATAATATACCTGAGATCAGACACCGAATGTCCGTTAGTACAGAAATGGCGAGCCACCGGCTGGTCCAAATCACCGGACTTAATTGCCATCCGAATTGCTGACCGGTGGTTCGCCATCCTTGTCCTAAGGTCATCTTGGGTCTTACCCACATAAAACCTGCCACATGGACAGTGTAACAGATAGACAATGTATGTAGTAGTACATGTGACCCTATGTTGGATGTAAAAAATTTTATTAGACCAAGGATGTAAAAATGTGTTACTCTGGGTTAAGCCACCACAGGTAGTACATCCACTACAACGGAAGCGACCCTTTTTGGTGGTGCTTAACCAGGTACTTGGCATGTAGCTCTCAGCATTATCCGGTCTCAATAACATGTCTTTCAATGATCTCCCACGTCTGAAACCCACCATTGGTGTTACACAAGGAGCAAATGGGAGAGAGTTATCACTTGACAGGATATCCCAATGTTCTTTCAGGATATTAGAGAACTGCAGTTTCTCAGGTGAGAATGTGGTGGTAAAGATCATTTTTTGGTCACCCATTTCTCTATCCACCTTTACCAATGCCTGGTCCTGAGTCAGTTCCAATGCTTCAGACATAGATTGGTCCAGTTGTTTTGATCCATAACCCTGATCTTTAAATTTCTTGTGCATTTCTCTCAGTTGGTTCTCCTTCCTGACATAGTCAGTGTTGTTACGAACCACTCTCTTGAACTGTGACTTTGGTAACGATTTTTTCAGGCTTGGGGGGTGGCAGCTTGTGACGTCCAATAGTGAGTTTCTATCAGTTTCCTTGTGATATAGAGTGGTACAGATTTTGGTACCTTCCTTAAAAATCCTCAAATCCAGGAAATCTATAGTGTCCACATTATAGGTCAACTTGAATTGTACATGTGGATTGGCATTATTTAGGTCAGCATACCAACCCAACAGTTCATCAGCTGTGCCACCCCAGATGACAAACAAGTCATCTATGTACCTTCTGTACATCTTTACCCTGTAGTCCTGGAAAGCACTAGTTACCATCATCTCAAAGTGAGCCATAAAGAGATTTGCGTATATATATATATATAGGTATAGAAAATGTATATACAGATATATATATATATATATATATATATATATATATATATATATATGTATATGAATATCCTATATAATAAAAGGCCAGGTATGTTTGTCTGAAGCTGTCATGCGCAGTAGAGACTGTGCAAGGACAAACAGGAGGGAGCGGATGTGACACGTGCGTGGCTGAGTGGGAGCGGGGGTGATGGGCGTGGCCAGGCAGGACCGGGGCGGGAGGGACCGCTGGACTTTAGAAAATGGCTAGTGTACACAGGCTTTAGGACTAGCGTATTTATAAATTCTTAGAACATATTCCCCATTGTGAAGAACATAGGAATGTGAAATATACAGTACAAACAGTTAAATACTTTATTAAATATGAATATTGCTTAATATGATTTTACATGTCTTCACTTACTTGACTGCAAAGGGCTCCAATGCATGCATATATATATATATATATATATATATATATATATATATATATATATATATATACAGGGAGTGCAGAATTATTAGGCAAGTTGTATTTTTGAGGATTAATTTTATTATTGAACAACAACCATGTTCTCAATGAACCCAAAAAACTCATTAATATCAAAGCTGAATATTTTTGGAAGTAGTTTTTAGTTTGTTTTTAGTTTTAGCTATTTTAGGGGGATATCTGTGTGTGCAGGTGACTATTACTGTGCATAATTATTAGGCAACTTAACAAAAAACAAATATATACCCATTTCAATTATTTATTTTTACCAGTGAAACAAATATAACATCTCAACATTCACAAATATACATTTCTGACATTCAAAAACAAAACAAAAACAAATCTGTGACCAATATAGCCACCTTTCTTTGCAAGGACACTCAAAAGCCTGCCATCCATGGATTCTGTCAGTGTTTTGATCTGTTCACCATCAACATTGCGTGCAGCAGCAACCACAGCCTCCCAGACACTGTTCAGAGAGGTGTACTGTTTTCCCTCCTTGTAAATCTCACATTTGATGATGGACCACAGGTTCTCAATGGGGTTCAGATCAGGTGAACAAGGAGGCCATGTCATTAGATTTTCTTCTTTTATACCCTTTCTTGCCAGCCACGCTGTGGAGTACTTGGACGCGTGTGATGGAGCATTGTCCTGCATGAAAATCATGTTTTTCTTGAAGGATGCAGACTTCTTCCTGTACCACTGCTTGAAGAAGGTGTCTTCCAGAAACTGGCAGTAGGACTGGGAGTTGAGCTTGACTCCATCCTCAACCCAAAAAGGCCCCACAAGCTCATCTTTGATGATACCAGCCCAAACCAGTACTCCACCTCCACCTTGCTGGCGTCTGAGTCGGACTGGAGCTCTCTGCCCTTTACCAATCCAGCCACGGGCCCATCCATCTGGCCCATCAAGACTCACTCTCATTTCATCAGTCCATAAAACCTTAGAAAAATCAGTCTTGAGATATTTCTTGGCCCAGTCTTGACGTTTCAGCTTGTGTGTCTTGTTCAGTGGTGGTCGGCTTTCAGCCTTTCTTACCTTGGCCATGTCTCTGAGTATTGCACACCTTGTGCTTTTGGGCACTCCAGTGATGTTGCAGCTCTGAAATATGGCCAAACTGGTGGCAAGTGGCATCTTGGCAGCTGCACGCTTGACTTTTCTCAGTTCATGGGCAGTTATTTTGCGTCTTGGTTTTTCCACACTCTTCTTGCGACCCTGTTGACTATTTTGAATGAAACGCTTGATTGTTCGATGATCACGCTTCAGAAGCTTTGCAATTTTAAGAGTGCTGCATCCCTCTGCAAGATATCTCACTATTTTTGACTTTTCTGAGCCTGTCAAGTCCTTCTTTTGACCCATTTTGCCAAAGGAAAGGAAGTTGCCTAATAATTATGCACACCTGATATAGGGTGTTGATGTCGTTAGACCACACCCCTTCTCATTACAGAGATGCACATCACCTAATATGCTTAATTGGTAGTAGGCTTTCGAGCCTATACAGCTTGGAGTAAGACAACATGCATAAAGAGGATGATGTGGTCAAAATACTCATTTGCCACCTCTTTATGTACTGGATCAAGCTGCCTAAGAGTTTGCTGTCACCTTTAATGTAGGCATTTATATGTATGTGCACTATACTGCGCGCTTTGAGACTTATAATGCATTAGGCTATTTTTTATTTAAACGCTAGTCTACATTATAATAGCTAAGTTTTCCTAATATACCTAATGCTGTTAGACTTTATATGTTCATTCTCTAGTTAAATGCTTATCTGCAATTGCACCAATGATGTTTATCTCTTAACTTGCTTATGTTTAGAGGCCCATGTATATTCAGGATTAGGCCTTAGACCCAGATTCCAGCTGGCTCCCACAGGATAGCAGAGTCATACTATTTATTATGTACAGCATATTTAGGTAAGCTACCTACAGAAACTAGTTTAGATAGCAAACATCTGGTTTTGCATCTTTATGATTCCTGAATTAGATATTTCACTAGTTTCATTAAAGATGAGTGTATTCCCAATTAAGCCCCTGGGCTACATAACCTAACTATATTTATACAGCAAAGCCCTTAGTAGCATTGATGAAAAGCCATTCAATATGCATACTCTTTGAGAACACCCATATCATCAGATGATATGTAGCTCACATTTACCCTATGCTACTTACACTTAAATTTAACTCCGCCCCCCACCCCTTTCCTTATACATATACATATAACGGTGCTTACCCGCTGAATATCCCCCCCCCTTTATATCTCGGCCCAAGAGTGGCTGATACTTATGTTAACCTCCACAGGCTGATATTTTGGTCTTAGATAATATTTTACTAGAATGTGGAGTTCATACGCTGATAATATAAAAGAAGTTCTATTTTATCTCGCCAAAGATATTGTCTGTCCTCATAACCAGAATTGAAATGTATTTTTTTTTCTTGCTCTGTGTGCATATTGCTCTCTCAATAATGTTCTTGTATAGACAATGTATTATTCTCTCTGTTGTAACTTTTGCCTTAGGGCGAGTCTCTGTTTAGACGATATATGCTTTAACTTCAATAAAAAAATTATTTAAAAAAAATAAAAAAATACTCATTTGCCTATATATATATATTTATATATATATATATATATATATATATGTATACATATGTATTTATTTGTTTATATGTGTATATATGTCTGTAAATACATATATAAACATATAAATACATATGTACATAAACCCCTTATCGCTTGTGCACAACAGTTAGCGCTCTACTCGTAATGTAGTCCTATGGCAGCAGTTTTGCAGGAATGTTAGTGCAAAAGCGGTACTAATTCCTACCATGTAGTACTCCAGACAAATACCTACAGTATCTCACAAAAGTGAGTACACCCCTCACATTTTTGTAAATATTTTATTATATCTTTTCATCTGACAACACTGAAGAAACAACACTTTGCTACAATGTAAATTAGTGAGTGTACATTTGTATAACAGTGTAAATTTGCTGTCCCCTCAAAATAACTCAACACACAGCCATTAATGTCTAAACCGTTGGCAACAAAAGTGAGTACACCCCTAAGTGGAAATGTCCAAATTGGGCCAAATTAGCCTTTTTCCCTCCCCGGTGCCATGTGACTCATTAGTGTAACAAGGTCTCAGGTGTGAATGGGGAGCAGGTGTGTTAAATGTGGTGTTATCGCTCTCACACTCTCTCATACTAAATACACACAGAGAGAAGTGCACTCTCAGGAACGAACAACCAGCTCAATACCATTGTTAGCCTGTTCTATGGCGATTTACCACCTGGGTGCAACTTCTTTTAGCCCAGTAATGCTTTTCACAGAGTAGAACTTTCCTGTAGTATATCAGTCTGATCCTGCCTATTACGGTCAGTCCAGTGCCGAAATACTAGGCAATTCTTCTCTGAACAAGGAACACAGCAACCCCAGACAATCGTTTCGGCCTTCATTGGACCTCGTCAGTGAGGTGTAGCAGTATTCCTCTAAGCACACTGAGCAAGGAGTCCACATCTGGTGGCCCCTTTATCCCATAGGGAGACTAAATACACACAGAGAGAAATGCACTCACAGGAACAAACAACCAGCTCAATACCATTGTTAGTCTTTTCTATGGCGATTTACCACCTGGGTGCAACTTTTTAGCCCAGTAATGCTTTTCACAGAGTAGAACTTTCCTGTAGTATATCAGTCTGATCCCGCCTATTACGGTCAGTCCAATGCCGAAATACCAGGCAATTCCTCTCTGAACAAGGAACACAGCAACCCCAGACGATCGTTTCGGCCTTCATTGGGCCTCGTCAGTGAGGTGTAGCAGTATTCCTCTAAGCACACTGAGCAAGGAGTCAACGTCTGGTTGCCCCTTTTTCCCATAGGGAGACTAAATACACAGAGAGAGAAGCGCACTCACAGGAACAAACAACCAGCTCAATACCATTGTTAGCCTGTTCTATGGCGATTTACCATCTGGGTGCAACTTCTTTTAGCCCAGTAATGCTTTTCACAGAGTAGCATGTGCACTATGAGTTGCAATATAAATGAACAGGCATGGAAGTTATTCTAGCTTTTGTTCTATCTCAGGAGTACTGTTCTCTTTCTCTTTTTCACTCTCTCATACTGGTCACTGGAAGTTCAACATTGCACCTCATGGCAAAGAACTCTCTGAGGATCTGAAAAAAATAATTGTTAAATTAAAGATGGCCTAGGCTATAAGAAGATTGCCAAGACCCTGAAACTGAGCTGCAGCACGGTGGGCAAGACCATACAGCGGTTTCACAGGACAGGTTATACTCAGAACAGGCCTCGCCATGGTCGACCAAAGAAGTTGAGTGCACGTGCTCAGCTTCATATCCAGAGGTTGTCTTTGGGAAATAGACGCATGAGTGCTGCCAGCATTGCTGCAGAGGTTGAAGGGGTGGGGGGTCAGCCTGTCAGTGCTCAGACCAAACGCCGCACACTGCATCAAATTGGTCTCCATGGCTGTCATCCCAGAAGGAAGCCAGTGACATACTGGAGCAGAGCATGATCCCCTCTTTTCCGAGACTGGGCTGCAGGGCAGTATTCCAACATGATAACGACCCCAATACACACCTCCAAGATGACCACTGCCTTGCTAAAGAAGCTGAGAGTAAATGTGATGGACTGGCCAAGCATGTCTCCAGACCTAAACCATATTGAGCATCTGTGGGGCAACCTCAAACGGAAGGTGGGAGAGCGCAAGGTCTCTAACATCCACCACCTCTGTGATATTGTCATGGAGGAGTGGAAGAGGACTCCAGTGGCAACCTGCGAAGCTCTAATGAACTCCATGCACAAGAGGGTTAAGGCAGTGCTGAATAATAATGGTGGCCACACAAAGTATTGACACTTTGGGCCCAATTTGGACATTTCCACTTAGGGGTGTACTCACTTTTGTTGCCAACGTTTTAGACATTAATGGCTGTGTGTTGAGTTATTTTGAGGGGACAGCAAATGTACACTGTTCACAATAGAAATTGTTTGTGTTTTATACCCCTTAAAAACATATTAACCGAGGGAAAATGTTTCAAAAATTGAAATAGAGCATTTCACATTTGCTCTAGAATGTCCATTTAATTATAAAACAGGAAAAGCTTAAACTCAGCTGGAATGGACATAACTATATTAGCTATCCCAAGGGGATGAAGCCCACCCAGTGTGTAGTCTCGTTTAGCCCCCTGGTGTCTTCCACAATTGTTCATACAGTGGGGCTGATTTAAAAAGCCCCGTATCGGCCCCAATGCCTCTGTTTCCGCGCGAGCCTTCAGGCTCACCGGAAACAGGAAACAGGAGTTAAGAAGCAGCAGTCTTAAGTCGGCTCCTTAACTGGTCCGCCTGCTCTGAGGCGACGGACAGCAATCTGCTCGATCTTGTACGATTGGTTTCATTGACATCCCCTGCTAGCGGTCGATTGGGCGTGAATCTGCAGGGTGCGGCATTGCACAAGAAGTTCACCAGAACTGCTTGTGCAATGATAAATGCACAGCGGATCATGCCCACCAGACAGATGATAAAACGGCCCCAGTATATTTGTCTGGCCTTGTTCATATAAAACCTACATGCCTTGGCTAAAATATGATACTAAAATCCCATTTTCATCTACGTATGGGAATAGTGTGCAGGTATTTCAGTTATCTCACACAGATCCCAAAGAACAGGCAATTCTCCCCTAAATGAAGTATTTAGGCAGCTAACCCTTGATATAGCTCTATTTTGCCACACAATGCCTCAAAGACATGAAAGGGTTAATGCATATTTCCTTGAATAATTGGGATTCTTTGGTATTTGTTTGCAATGACTTAGGAAATATCTAACAATGAGGAATACCATTCAGAGGATATTATTTTTAGAACTGCAGGACAAGTTATGAAATCTTGCAGGTTCATATTTCAAAGCAGATTAATTACATTGTCCCAGGACAGAAACACAAGATATACATTACCTGTAATAAGACTCTAAAGACACAGCTTTCATCTTTTTTGGGGGGGGAACTCACTACAAACATAGTATGTCTGGCAGCTTTTGATATAAGAGAGGAACAGGTGGGTAACCATGATATTTAGGTTTCATGTTTTTTAAAATTATATTTAGTCTTTTTAAAATTTATATATATATATATATATACTGTATAATTAAATGTCCTTTTACAATCCCCAGCTCCCCAATTCCGGAATTCCAAAATTCAGAATTATTCCAAAATCAATTTTCATTAATATTTTTTTTTTAATAAAATTATTAAAAATTACAATTTTTCAACCGCCTGCGCTGCGAGTCACAGTCTTCTCTGCGTGCATCTTTGGTTTCATCTTTTTTTTGTTCTAAAATGCAAATATTAGTCTATATTTATTTAGTTTGATTACAGTACTCTCTTTCTGATGGTACTAACTATACAAAAGTATTAAAATGATATAGGTTGCATGAATAAGCTGTATTATGATTTGTAAATTTTACTTAACTGGGTACACATCCCATAACCCTCCAAATCTCACAGCCCTGGGTACTCAACAGCACTCACAGACAGCTGCACAGCTTTCAGTGACTCAGGCAGTTATCCCCAGACCAACCTCAGGCAGTAATCCCCAGACCAACCTAAGTGCAAACCTATAGGGAAAATTACAAAAAACAATTATTAACACAACCCCAAAAAAGTCTGGCACTCTCTTGCAATCCCACAGCTAGATTAAAAGCAATACCGAAGAGTTAGTTACAGCATCTGGTCAACTGGTGATAGGCCCAGGGCCACGTCAAGGTCTCTTCCTCCCTGGGTCCCTAGCCTACAGCCACATGCATGCCTTCATCAAAACACACTGATATGCAAGCTAGGATGATACAGGCTGTGTGCTTGCAAGACAGTGCCAAACTTTTTTTTGGTGTTTTTATATATATATATATATATATATATATATATATATATATATATATATATATATATATAAATATAAAGTTAGGAGATCCCCAAAGAAGGACAAAGGAGGCCGGAAGATCGCCCAAAGCTGGTTCAACATAAATTTATTAAGCAAAGTTGCAAGTACAAAAGGTGAGAGCAAAGCCTTAACACCTGACGCGTTTTGCGCATGCGCACATGTGCTTCATCAGAGGTGATATGTTCAAGGTGTGGGTGAGCTTAAATGCAACAAGGGAGCCAATCAAGGTCCTATTTAGTCCAAAAACAATGGCTACACCTGTAAAATAAAGTAGCAAGGTGATTTGTTGCAAATAAGTCACTCATCCTATTTTATAAATTTTTATGTGCAAAAAAAAACATAAAGAACTCTATATATACAGTACAAATACAATGATCTATATTTTCTAAAGTGTACATCATTATAATAAATGATTCTAAGCTCAAAAAATAAAAATAAAAAATACAGAATAATGAAAATTAAGTATTAAAAAACTAAAACTAAAAACGTATGTTTATAGCTTAGAAAAAGCAGGTGATTATTACTAGAAGGGCAAAATAAATGGATGACAATTCATTGGCCCCTAGTTATATAGTAAAAGCATATGTATATCAATCACCAGTCTTGGTACAGAAAGGAAAATTACTATGTTAATGAAAAACAATAATGTGTATAAAAGAAAAAAGAATTTTCCAAATAAAAATATATAAATAAAATAGATCTTATATACAAATAAAGAAAAAATATAAAACAGGAAAAACCAGATCAAATGAGGATGCACTATATTGATATTTAATCTACATTATTAAGATAAGATACAAAAAATAGGAAACACATAAGTGCTAGACTATAATGAAAGAATCATAAGATGAGAACAAGTTTTCGCCGATTCAGGGAAAAAGAGGGCTATTTAACAAATAAATCAACATCCATCCTTTTGTTGATGCCCTCTGGTGCTCTGGTATGCAACTTAACAATCCAAAAGATTTCTTTCTTCCTTAAGCTTTTTTCCCTATCACCACCTCTAGGGTGTTCTTTAATTATATCAATGCCTATAAATGAAAAACATTTTGGTCCCATGCCATGTAATCTAAAATGTTTAGCTACCGGCGTTCTTGGTTCTTTATCATCCAAAGAACGCAAGTGCTCACGAATCCTATCTTTCAGTGGGCGGGTAGTAATACCTATGTATTGGCAGGAGCAGAATAAGCAATTGATAAAATAAATAACATATTGGGAATTACAGTCAATCCTATCCCTAATGTGAAATACTTGATTAGTGACTTTTGAAGAAAAAGTATCTGTCACAGTAACACAAGTACACCCTTTACATGGTACATGGCCACATTTATATATAGTAAATCATGCAAGACAGCATGCTTATCCATATAGTTTCCATAGTTCCCAGATTTATAATTGCTTTGCAATCAAAACTCAGGAATCATATTCTTTGAAAGTGTATATCCATTTATTGGAAACGTTTCCCAATGTTTCTGGTCCTCACCTTGAGAAAGGTCCAGGTGAGAGCCGAAATATTGGGAACCCTTTTCAATAAAAAGATATATACTTTCAAAGAATATGATTCCTGAGCTATTATGGCAAAGCATATATATATATATATATATATATATATATATATATATATATATATATATATATTTAAATGGCTTGAAATTTCTACTAGTCCCAGACGAGTCAGAAATTGCATCAAAGGAGTAAAAAAAAAATAACTTTTTCCTATTTTTAGCATTGAGTGGACTATTAACATTTTTCCTCTGGACTAGTAGCTTTTAGTCCCTTTTTAGTCCCTGACTAGTAAACTACAGTCATATTGCAACATAATTGTAAAAAGCTGACAAGAAAATACCACCTGAACATCTCAGCTCACCAGAGTAAGTGTTCTGTGAACAGTTATACTTTAGCTACTGTCCAGCTGCAAGATAAAAAAAAATAGCCAATAAGCATCAGCACTGCTGAGGTCAAGCTTTGCTTTGCTGTGATCTCATGAGATTTCACTGAAACCCTGTGAGATTTCATAGTAAACTTTCCTAAACTGAAAAGGGAAATAACATTCCAGATGCACGCTCCCTTGCCAGTCCCAGGACTAGCATCCTGATTGGCTGCTTCAAGCCTCTTTACAATGGGATGTCGCTATTGTGGAAATGTTGAGGTAAAATATCCTCCATTTTTACATAGAGATGTTCAGGTGATATTTTCTAGACAGATTTTTACAGCTATGCTGCATCACTTTCAAACGCTTCCACATTTGGGTATCATGTCCCTTTAACCTGCTCCAGCCTATACAGCAATTGTTTAATCACTGTAGTAATTCATTTATGCCTGCCGCTTATTGGCATTTACAGAGGAGACAAAATAAAAAGCTTTTAAAAGGGGATGTTCATGGACTGAAAAGCTATGGGAACATTGCTAATAAAATAACAGTGTAAATAGTAAACTACTATAAAAACCTTTATTTTGTATGCAGGCTTTTTGCAATCTAGTGTTTAAAAGACCATTAAATGAAATACAATTGTAATTTGGCAAAATTCAATCTTAAAGGGATATGAAACCCCAAATAATATTTTGTGATTCATACAATTTGCATTCCTTCTGCCATATGAATGTAGATCTACATCATGCGGTACATAGCCCATTATACCACATAACATAGATCTACATCCATGCTTCTGAAAGCCCAACCAGTCTTGATTGTCCAGCATTTGCCTTCAAATGGTAACAGAGTACGATCGGTGCTCCATATGAAGGCAGATTGACAGAAAGATTCCCGTTGGTGCCGGTGGGGGGGGTGTAGGCAGCACAGAGGTGGAGGAAGTGGGAGGGACCCTATGCTGCAGAAATTTTTTGAAGGGAGAGGCAGGAATGGGAAGCTACATTATGGCAAAAAGGGGAATTGGAAGGGGGGCCCCCCAACTAACGATCGTGGGGAGGGTTAGGTAGGGGGAACCACTACACTGCAGAAGAAATAAATAAATAAGTAAAAATGTAAAAAAATACATAAAAACTGGGTATTGGCAGACAGCTGCCAGTACCTAAGATGGCTACCACGAGTGGGAGGGGGATGGTTAGAGAGCTGTTTGGGGGATCAGGGAGGTGGGAGTGTTAAAATGGATCACTACACTGCAGACAAACTAGAAATAAATACATAAATAAAAATGTAAGAAAAAAACATATAAACTGGGTAGTGGCAGACAAATGCCAGTACCTAAGATGGCTGCCACGAGTGGGAGGGGGGAGGGTTAAAAAGGGATCACTACATTGCAGAGAAAAAAATTAATGATAATAAAGCCCTAAACTTCATACTGGCATACTCTCTGCCAGTACCTATCTGTAGCACTACATGGCAGGAAATAGTTCTGGAACCTAATAAAGTATGGCAATGCTGCTGTACTGGAGGGAATAGGGCTGCCATATAATGCTCTTGCAAATAGATAAGCTTCTTGCAAAACTGCTGCCATATAGTGCTCCAGAAATGGGCTGGCCGTCTCCTAAGCTTACAATCCTGCTTTTCAACAAAAGATACCAAGTGAAGAAAGAAAAATTAATAACACAAGTAAATTACGGCTAGATTACGAGTTTTGCGTTATGAGCTGCTTGGTACTAACTTTCAAGTTATTGTCACCGCTCACCTCACTACAGCGCTGGTATTACAGGTTTACAAAAACCCGGCGTTAGCAGGCAATAATGAAGCGTAAAGCAAAATTGAGCTCCATACCACACTCCAATACCAGCGCTGCGGTGAGCTGGTTTTACGTGCTTGTGCATGATTTCCCCATAGACATCAATGGGAAGAGCCGGCTGAAAAAAAGCCGAACACCTACAATAAAGGAGCGTAAAGCTCCGTAACGCAGCCCCATTGATTCCTAAGGGGAAAGAAAACTTATGTTTACACCTAACACCCTAACATAAACCCCAAATCTAAACACCCCTAATCTGCTGCCCCCGACATCGCTGACACCTAAATTACACTTATTAACCCCTAATCTGCCGCCCCCAACATCGCCACCACCTACATTACACTT
The DNA here is from genome assembly GCF_027579735.1 of Bombina bombina. Classification (NCBI taxonomy): domain Eukaryota; kingdom Metazoa; phylum Chordata; class Amphibia; order Anura; family Bombinatoridae; genus Bombina; species Bombina bombina. Next base: position 145,960,472 of record NC_069509.1, on the reverse strand, counting down.
ATTAACCCCTAATCTGCCACCCCAACACCGCCACCACCCACCTACACTTATTAACCCCTAATCTGCCGTCCCAATGTAGCAGCCACCTACATTACACTTATTAAACCCTAATCTGCCACCCCTGACATCGCCGCCAACTACCTACACTTATTAACCCCTAATCTGCCGCCCCCAACGTCGCCGCCACTATGCTAAAGGTATTAACCCCTAAACCATAACCCTAACCCTAACACCCACTAACTTTAATGTAATTAAAATAAATCTAAATAAAACCTACTATTAATAACTAAATAATTCCTATTTAAAACTAAATATATACTTACCTATAAAATAAACCCTAATAGTTACATTGTAGCTATCTTAGGTTTTATTTTTATTTCACAGGCAAGTTTGTATTTATTTGAACTAAGTAGACTAGTTAGTAAATAGTTATTAACTATTTACTAGCTACCTAGTTAAAATAAATACAAATTTACCTGTAAAATAAAACCTAACCTGTCTTACACTAACACCTTACCTTACACTACAATTAAATAAATTACATTAATTAAATACAATTAACTAAATTAAAAAAACAAAACACTAAATTACGCAAAATAAAAAAGAAATTGTCAAATATTTAAACTAATTACACCTAATGTAATAGCCCTATGAAAAAAAAGCCCCCCCAAAATAAAAAACCCGCTAGCCTACAATAAACTACCAATGGCCCTTAAAAGGGCCTTTTGCGGGGCATTGCCCCAAAGAAATCAGCTCTTTTACCCGTAAAACCAATACAAACAACCCCCAACAGTAAAACCCACCATCCACACAACCAAACCCCCCAAATAAAATCCTAACTAAAAAAACCTAAGCTCCCCATTGCCCTGAAAAGGGCATTTGTATGGTCATTGCCCTTAAAATGGCATTTAGCTCTTTTTCCGCCCAAACCCTAAGATAAAAATAAAACCCACCCAATAAACCCTAAAAAGAAACTAACACTAACCCCCGAAGATCCACTTACAGTTTTTGAAGACCGGACATCCATCCTCAATGAAGCCGGGAGAAGTCTTCATCCAAGCGGCAAGAAGTCCTCAACGAAGCCGGGAGAAGTCTTCATCCAAGCAGCAAGAAGTGGTCCTCCAGACGGGCAGAAGTCTTCATCCAGAAGGCATCTTCTATCTTCATCCATCCGGTGCGGAGCAGCTCCATCTTCAAGACATACGGCGCAGAGCATCCTCTTCTGACGTTAGACTTAGGGTTTAATAACTTTAGTATAGTGGCAGCGATGTTAGGGGTGGCAGATTAGGGGTTAATAAGTGTAATGTAGGTTGCAGCGACATTGGGGGCGGCAGATTAGGGGTTAATAAGTATAGATAGGTGGCAGTGATGTTAGGGGCAGCAGATTAGGGGTTAATAAGTGTAAAGTAGGTGGCAGCGACATTGGGGGCGGCAGATTAGGGGTTAATATGTTTATTATAGTGGCGGGGATGTCTGGAGCATCAGATTAGGGTTAATAATTTTATTTTAGTGTTTGCAATGCTGGAGAGCCTCGGTTTAGGGGTTAATAGGTAGTTTATTGGTGTTAGTGTACTTTTTAGCACTTTAGTTATGAGTTTTATGTTACGGCTTTGTAACATAAAACTCATAACTACTGACTTTCAGTTTACGTTATGGATCTTGAAGTTTCGGGGTGTATCGCTCACTTTTTGGCCTCCCAGGCAGACTCGTAATACCGGCGCTGTGGAAGTCCCATTGAAAAAGGACTTTTTGAAAGCTGCGGTAGTTACGTTGTGTTACGGGCAAAAAAGTGTGCGGTGCAGCTAAACCTGCAAGACTTGTAATACCAGCGGTAGTAAAAAAGAGATTTAACGCTGCTTTTTCACTCATACTGCAAAACTCGTAATCTAGCCAATAAAAAGTTGTTTAAACTCACTTGCTCTATCTGAATCATGAAAGAAACAATTTGGGTTCAGTGTCCCTTTAAAATTAGTTGAATTAGAAAGTTATTTAAAATTGCACACTCTATCTGAATCAGGAAAGAAAAATTGTGGGTTTTATGACCTTTTCATTTTGACTTTCATGTCAAAATATGAACAATGGACTATCCTAATACTTTAAGTTGTTATCTTGTGAAATGTAAGGGACCATATTCTCCAGTCACTCACCTCCAATTAGCCCCATGTGAATTGCAGAGCATTTAAAAAAGGAAGTGCTTATTATTTGTATAACTGTAAACATACAGTAGGTCTTATGAAACAGCCTTTTTTTGTGCCAAATTAAATTGCTTTATTTATTTTCTTGGTAAGTGAGTGCTATTTGCGGCTGAGACACTCATTAACCTAAAGCATTCTTTGGATTATCAGCCTCCTTTTGTTTTACAGGGTGGTATTCTGAAAGGATCCAATGTAAACACTGGGCTTTCTGTCTCCGCAAATATTTTAATGGACCTCTTTGCACACATGCATGATGCATCCCCCAACAGAAATGCACTGCAGTACAAAGTAATATAATCTGTGTACTCCAGCCACACTTATAATATTCAATACAAGACAGGATATGCTAGTTAGCCAGTGTAAATAGTGTGTATGTCCTGATGCTTCACCAGCAAGGGTTAAATAAACAGAACCAGGAGGTTATTTGTAGATATGTGTAGTATATCTGCATTTAAGGACATACACACACAACTGTATTGTATTTATTGAATGTAAAGTTCCTTCTATGGGAATTTTGGTTAAAGGGATATGAAAGACTCATTTTTTCTTTCATTATTTAGAAAGAGCATGCAATTAAAAAAAATAATTACTTCAATTATCTAATTTGATTCATTCTCTTGATATCCTTTGTTGAAAAGCATATCTAAATAGGCTCAGTAGCAAGCTGATTGGTGGCTGCACATAGATGCCTCTTTTGATTGGCTCTTCGACAAAGGATATCTAAAGAATGAAGAAAATTAGATGATAGAAGTAAATTGGAATGTTTTTTTTTTTTATTGTATTCTCTATCTGAATCATGAAAGAAAAACAATTGGGTTTCATATCCCTTTAATGGTTTTAAGATTACCAAGTAAAAGCATTTAGCAATGACATTTTTTTAGTACAATGTGAAGGATTTGCAAGTCAAAAGCAGCAGTCACTGTGTTGTATATTTCCTAGTTAGGCAAATAACATAATACATTAAACCTCTCTTGATTTTAATATTTTGTTTTTATACTCCCTAGACAGGAAAAAGGCAAATTCCTTAACCTAGGTCTGCAAAGCACCTAAACTAAGCTATTAGCTACAAATTGCTCAGAGAAAGGACACATTCATTTATAGCTATTTAGCTAACCCTAATCAGGAACAATTAAAGAGATGTTTTAAGACTGTACAATGTTTAATTAAGGGCATTAAAAAATATATGATTTTTTTAATTTATTTTGGTCCCGATTCCTGTAATTTAACTTTGAAAAGCGTGGGCTTATTAATGCTCCTGAGATTGTATAAAACAATGTAAAATGCCATGTTGGAGCCTTATCTAATATATTCTGCTGAATACAATCAGGCACATATAAAGGGTCAGATTACAAGTAGAGCAGCATTTAATGCTCACGCTCGTGTGCTAACTCCGCTAGAAGTGAGGTTTTTGCACGCGTCAGGTAAAAGTAAACCATTTGTGCTCTTGTGCTTGATGCATGCAAAAAGCCAAACTTAGGATATTTAGCGTGCTAAAAATGTATTCCCCCATAGAAGTCATTGAAAAAATATATAGGTATAGATATATTCAGATATACATAGGTTAATTATCATGCTCCCACAAAAAGGGCCATTTGCGAGAGCGTGATAATTTAGCGCTCCACTTGTAATCTAGCCCTTAGGGGTCGATTTATCATGCTATGGCGGACAGGGGCGTACATATGCACCCTTCTCCACCGCAAGTTGCCATATTGCGAAAGAACGCAATTTTGCGCTCATGTGCAACGCCGCCCCCTGCCTGTGCAAGTCAATCACACACAGGCAGGAGCTGTCACTCTCCCCGAGAGCTTTAAATTTGCCACCTAAGAAGTGTCGAAGAGGTTAGGGAAGCAGCGGTCTGATGACTGCTGCTTCTTAAATACGGCGTGCAGGTTCTCTTGTGAGAACCTGCAGTCATAGGGGTGCGAATCCTTTGATAAATTGACCCCTTAGTGTTTAATGTCCCTTTAAACAAGTGATATAATTATAAAAAAATGCCTATACTTATGTATTCTTTGCTTTGAATAAATAATTTTATCTAGCATTTTTTTTTTACTGTGTAATGCCCCTTTAATGGCGATAAGATAAACAGAAATACCAGAGATTTCAATTAATTATTGATATGTTTTTAAAACATTTATTTTGTATATACATCTTCTTTGTTGATTGTTGATATATGCACTGAATAGATTAAAAAGTATTTTACTGTCTCAAGTTGAGCTCTGACTTCTCAACAAAGCACAATTTTCATAGAATATTTTACAGCAAAATAAATAATAGATGTATATTATTGTTTTTAAATTAATTATACATTCTAGAGGGGATTCCATTTTGAGTTGATGTCCCTTTAAAATCCAAAAGACAAGAAACACAGACATCTCTGTGTCATTCCTCTAAAATAATGGACATTGTATTGACTTATAATAGATGAATGATCCCAAGCAGCGACATGTTAGTACGGCCTGTCTGCCTTTTTGTACAGTAGCGCTTGTTTTCTCATTGTATTTTATCCTTCCCACCTTTCCTGATCATAGGATGGATTTCTAGAACACACAATAGAAAGAAATTCTATCCCTGGAAGGCAATGAGAAGCAGGTTCAGTGGAATTTGCAGTGGCAGATGGTGTAGAGAATAGATTGAGAATCAGCAGCCTGGAGGCATATGAGAACACAACACCCTGTGACCATCTCAGGGGTGCACCCAGCCAAAGGTGCAACACTAACTAACCGCAGATGCCTCCTTTTGTGCTCCGCATAACCAAGGCCAAGCTATAAGAACAGAGCAACATGTGTCCAGGACAAAATAGGGTTTGTGTTTGCCCGTTTCTTTGTGCCATAGGCTTTTATTTTTCAGCCTTGTATTGCAGTTCTCCCTCTATTTGTATGAAAGTGGATACTAAAATAGGTTTTTCATTTAGAATTAAAGCAAAGAAAGAGAATAAGGTTACTTTTGTATCTTAAAGGGAAACTCTGATGCAAAAAAGTAACATGCTCTAATTCTATAAAACATGCAGTTTTTGCATTAGTCACCATGTTTAAAGGGACAGTCTAGTCAAAATTAAAGGGACAGTCTACTCCAGATTTTTTGTTGTTTAAAAAGATAGATAAATCCTTTATTATTACCCATTTCACAGTTTTGCATAACCAACACAGTTATATTAATACAGATTTCTGTGATTATCTTGTATCTAAGCCTCTGCAGACCGCCCTCTTATCTCAGAGCTTTTTACAAACTTGCATTTTAGCCAATCAGTGCTGGCTGAATGTTTAGTTTTGACTAGACTGTCCCTTTAAACTTTCATGATTCAGATATGGCATCCAATTTTTAATGACTTTCCAATCTACTTTTATTATCAAATTTGCTTTGTTCTGTTGGTATTCTTTGTAGAAATCTCAACCTAGGACGGCCCATATAATAATTTCTAAGTCCTTGAAGGCCGCCTCTTAACTGCATTTTGACAGTTTTTCACAGTACTAGTTCATGTGCGCCATCAATACAACATTGTGCTCACTCCCATGGAGTTATTTATGAGTCAGCACTTATTGGCTAAAATGGAAGATTGTAAATAGCACTGAGATAAGGGAGCAGTCTGCAGAGGCTTAGATACAAGGTCATCACAGAGGTAAATTGTATTATTATAACAGTGTTGATTATGCAAAACTGGGGAATGGATAATAAAGAGATGATCTATCTTTTTAAATAATAAACATTTTCAGGTAGACTGTCCCTTTAACTATGTGTTTAACCCCTGAAAATGGGTTAAACACATGGGTAAACTTTTGCTCTGGAGCAGAAAACACTGAAGCTCACGAACAGTACACAGCCAGTGAGCCAATCAGGACAAACAGTAGCCATACACAGCAATAATGGCTGTGTTCTGTTTCAGAGCTGCTTTGCTTGTGGTATTTTAGCAGGTGGGTCTGCATGAGAAAGGGCTGTGGCCTGAAACGTTATGTTTTTATGCTTCTATGTGAATAAAGGAAGATTCTGAATGTATATGGATGGTGCTGCTCTATTTTGAACTTTTGCTGTTTATTGTCCTGATTTATGCAGTAATGAGGAGAGCCTGCACATCCTGAGGAGAGATTTTATGTGCTGGATTTCTATGTTTGCAGGTCTGTATTTATGCATATACAATCTTGGCAGAGACATAAGAGGCAACAGACAATTACTTGGGACTTCTTCATACTCCTCTGAAAAATATATCTCACAATTCTACCTGGCCAGCAAAAGTCCAAATTATGCTAAAAAGACCTATTCACTGAAGGGGGCTCTCAAGATGCAGTATAAACAATAATCTATAACAAAGATATATATATATATATATATATATATATATATATATATATATATATATATATATATATATATATATAATTAAACAATGTTAAAATATCTCAAATGAATATAGACACAATATAAGCAAAAAACAGTAAATTCTTAAATACTTTGGTGAGAATTCACTTGCAATTGTGAAAAGTCCTTTATATGTTCTTCAAAGGATAGTGATTCCTGTAGTGGCTGCCTCTTCCTCACTGGATGGTCCAGGTGGCACTAGATAAAATTAAACAGAATGGAGGGGCGCCGCATGTGTAGTATCATCTATTAAGCAACAGCGAATAACATAACTATTGCCAAATGCGTACTCACAAATTTGCAGAGCACACTTATGTGCTGGTAGGGGCAGGCTGCAGAATTATAAAGGTGTGACAGCTCACCCACTTGGAGGCGCCCTTAGCGTGAAATGATGGTGCTATAGGGGAGACAAGAAATACGGGCACCACATGTGCAGACTATTAATGGTACAACCACAACAAATTCCTTAATGTGGAGGGTACTCACATATTCCCAAAGCACACCAATGTGCTTGTAGAAGCAGGCTGCAGATTGGTGTAGGTGTGGCAGCTCACCCAAACTCTAGGTGTCTTGATATTGGTGATACTGTCGTATGGTGGTCCCAGTGTGTTCCCTCAGGTGCTGGGCTGGTCTCTGATAGGTGGACAAAGGCAGATAAAGGGTAGAAATAAATCCACTCAAAGGATAAAAAATATATCCAAATTTATTAAAAAAGCATAGAAGTTTAAAAACAACAGCAGAATGATTGCTGATGCAAGTGGATAACAGGGTGTCCAGTGATCACTCAATAATGCAACGCGTTTCACGGTTCGCAGACCGTTTCATCAGGCATCAAAAATAATAATAAATAATACAACCCATCACTGCCTTATATACCTCACTAATAAACAGAACAAAACAACTCCCTTTGGTGGAGATTGATTGATGTGGTACACCTGTGTGGGTGAATCTAACTCACTAGCCTAGAGGTGAAATGTCGCTCATGTCTCTGTACACAATAACCTGTGTTTGCATTTGCTAATATGTTCTCTGCAATACAATAATTTTATAAAATACACTTCGTAACTAATTCTTGCCACACACAAACTCCTAACTGGTTAAAGTGTATATACGTTCCCTTGCTGGGATAGATGATCACTCGCCCCCACCCCTTTAATTTTTTCACATTCATAGGTGGTTTAACCCTTCCAGGGTTTTTTGGGAGTGTATATATCACCTACATAATGAGAAGTGATATATAAGTTCATGTCAATTTTAATGCTCACTTCGATCTACCTGGTCGAATCTGCTAATGACAGCTAGATCCGTATGATTCCTATTTTATTATAGACCCGTACAGATCGTCTACAATCAACGTGCGAAAGTTCTATGTTGTTGTTTACTAAAACTTGAACACTCCTATTCTATTCTATTGGTTCATGTTACTCCGTGGGCAGTGGCCGCATGACTTGGAGGCCGACCGCCACCACCCATCTGTTACCCAGAGCCAATCGTTGTTCACATAGTCATTTGACAGAGTGCCGTCTATGATAGATGCCTCCTGGGTCACTAAAATTTGACAGTTTGCTTAGATGCCGTCTCATCGGTCCTCTGACCGAACGTAACGGCCAAAGTTATGTTCTCACTCCCTAATCACAGTGGCCATAAGACCTTCTTATGAAATTGTGGAGATCGTCAACCCTGCAGTCGTAGTTACGGGGATATCAGATTTAGATGTCAATTACTTAATCTATTGTGGCCAATGCCTTTTTTGTTTTTCTATTGAAGTCTTGTGTATGTATTTAAATACCCAGCGGAATAGCTGCTAACAATTTTCCTCAATAGTGGGTGTGTGAAACCTAGCCAATCACCCTCTTTCTACGGATTAGTTGGTGATTGGCTGAAATGTCAATATGTGCTTAAAAATTTTGCGATACTCGCAACAATGTAACTCGAATTCTATATTATTAAATGTATTGTATTGTTTCTATGGACCAGAAGTATATGATTTTCTTCTTTTTCCACTATATGTGAGTTCCAATATCATAACCGTATCTTAAACAGTTATATAGCAATCCCAAACTTTATATCTTGTGTTTCTACTAACCGGCATTTATTCCATTCTCTGGCTTATCGCCTATTACAATCTTTATATAATACGTGTCCTAACTTGACCAAATGACATTTCTAAATGATTTATTATGATTCCAAGTGTGTGTGTTCCTAATAACTGATATATATCCAGGGAAATGTGATTGGTTCCATAAAAACATAAATTACATAATACAATAAAGGGTAAATAATGAATTTGCATGACCTAAAAAGTAAGATGTGATATGTGGTGAATAAACATCTATATATGTATGGAACGTGATCATATAATAGTGGGGAAAAGGGGAATACTATGGTAGAAGAATATATAGATAGCTTAATTGCAGATTTAATAAAATACATAAGTGGAGTGGTCGGTTTGAAAAAAGGTTTTGTTTAAGATCAAGAAATATGGTAAATACCATAAAGTAAAATGGATATAGATAGAATAATCTAATCTCATAGTGATATTAGTGACAAAACTATAGTGATAATCTTATAGATCATGATAAGAGAAGGGTGTCTAAAATTGATATGTGAATAAAAAATCTATCAAGGAGATGTCATGTTAATGAGTGCCGTGTGGGGGACAACGTTGATTAACTAGACAAAAAATAATGTGACTAAAGGGGCGTTAATAATGCATAAAGGGGTAAACTGAACTAAAAAGCTGCCAAATCAATAACTTCATTCAAGCCAGAGGGAAACAAAGACTGGAATTTGTAAATCCAATATGTTTCCCTCTGGCATAAACGGGTGTACCTGTTATAACCTATTTTGAGGGGGATGTGTTCAAGTGGAGTGATATCAAAGGTGTGTTGATGTCCAAAATGTTGAATGGTGCTATGTCTTGAAATACTATGTTTGAGTGATTGTTTTTTTTATATTTCTTAAGTGTTCACTCCATCTCGTACGTATCTTCCTGCAGGTGCGGCCCAAATATTGAAGGCGACATCTGCAGGTCAATACGTAAATGACGTACTCTGTGCCACAATCTATCCTATTTTTAATGGCAAATACTTCCCCTGTCGTGTGACATTTCACAGATGTTTGTCCGTGTGTAATATAACTACACATATGACAACGTGATTTATGACACCTGAAAGCTCCTGTCTTAAACTTCTTGTTTACATTAAGTGTAGACTGATGTATATGATTTCTCTTGGAGATAACAACTTTACTTGGAGCCAGTTTTTGTTTCAGGGTAGGTGCTCTTCGGAATACTACACGCGGATTCTTAGTGATATTGTGTTTAAGAATCGGGTCTTTCATTATAATAGGCCAATGTTTTCTCAAAGTTTTCTTTATATAACTATGTTCTGAGTTAAATTGTGTAATGAAAAGTGGTTCTTTAGGATTATTATTGGATGATATGGTCAAATTTTTATATTTAGGGGTAAGAATATTCTGTCTATTTTCATTCCTTGCCTTCAGAAAGCTGTCTTCTATTAATTGAACAGGATAGCCTTTTTCTTTAAATCTATTGCATAAAATTTCTGACTGTTGATCATATAGAGTTAAAGTGCTACAATTCCTTCTAATACGCCTGAATTGGCTGTAGGGGATGTTGGTCTTCCAACTGTTGAGGTGATTACTCGAAAAGTGTAAGAAGTTGTTGCTATCAACTTCTTTAAAGAAGGTGGAAGACACAACATCCCCCACAGTATTCCATTCAAGACAAACGTCCAAAAACTCTATTTTTTCATTCTGTATATTGCATGTGAAGGAAATGCCCATATTATTGGAATTTAGATGGTTCACAAATGATGTAACTTCACCTGTGGTGCCTTCCCAAATGAAAATGAGATCATCAATGTAACGGCCATAGAATACCAGGTTTGCCTCCCAGTTAGTGTTGTAGATGTACGTGTCTTCAAAAACGCCCATAAAAAGGTTAGCAAAACTGGGGGCAAACCTGGTACCCATGGCCGTACCCTTAATTTGTAGGAAGAAGTCATCCAAAAACTGAAAATAATTATGTGATAAAATATGTTGGATGCAAGTCATAATGAATTCTTGAATGGAGGGCAAATATATATCATTTTCAAGGTGATGTTTAATGGCATTGAGCCCCAACGTGTGATCTATATTGGAATAAAGTGCCCCTACATCACACGTCAGCCAGAGGGTGCATTCTTTCCTTTTAACATTTTTTAGCTTATTTAGTAGGTCTGTGGTGTCTCTAATATAAAACGGTAGCTTCATGACTTATTTCTGCAAAAGTAAATCGATATATTCAGAGAGACGGTCAGTAGGGCTATTGATTCCTGAAATTATAGGTCTTCCTGGCGCTTTTATTCGACTTTTATGTATTTTTGGAAGGTGATAGTAAAATGGGATACTGGGGTGGTCTGGTAAAAGATATTGTTTTTCCTTTTTGTTTAGAATTCCTTTATGGAAACCGTCTAAAATTAGATCTTTGAGAATTTTACAAAATTTTAATGTGGGATCACTGTCTAGTTTACTATAATACTCTGTGTCGAGTACTATACGTTGGGCCTCTGCAATATAGTCGGGATAATCCTGTAGGACTATCCCGCCGCCCTTATCCGCTTGACGTATTATTAGATTTTTATTCGCCATCAGACTGTTTAAGGCTTTCTGTTCATTAGGCCAAATTTGTCCAAGTTTACCTTTACCATTTATTTTTGCTTTTTTATGCTGTTTATGAGCTAGTTTATTCAGGTCATCTAACACCAATTGCTGGAAGAGATCAATATATGATCCTTCCTCTCTCGGAGGATTAAAAGTGGACTGTGGTGCAAGATCAGTATGCACGATCTGTTCAAATAGGTCATTAGCTAAATTGGTGGTATCATTATAAACTATCTGTGTTAGATTTCTAGGGTCCATTGCATTAGTTAAGATTGGTGTACCATCTAGTTTATGTTTTCTAAGTTCTTTAGCTGCGAAATATCTCTGTAGTGAGAGTTTCCTAGTAAATGAATTTATATCTACAAAAAGATTAAATAAATTGGGTTGATGTGGGGGGCAATAGGACAGACCTCTACCTAGAATTCTGATCTCGTCATCAGATAGAGTGTGTGAGGATAGATTAAATATGCCATCTTTTAGTCTCTGAAGCTTTGCTTTTTTGAGGGTGTGCCCTCTGCCTCTCCTCCCTCGTTTGGGAATGATCTTTTTTGTGGTTCAGGGTTACCTTTGTTTTGTCCCATAGGGGGGCTAGTGGTCTGTCCCCTAAAAAATTTCCAGCAGAGGTGGAAGGTCTTTCTTGTGATGTATTTTGTTGTTCCATTGACCTATTTGAAGGAATGTCATCATTATTTGATAAGGCATCATAACGGTTTTGTGTTGGAATAGTGTATTGATTGTAAGAAGCATTAATGCGTGTATTATTGTGTTCTCCCTGGTTCCTATAATCATGGTTCCTATTGTCTCGTCCCTGATTGGTCATCTCAATTGGTCTGTTATAATGTCCTGGATGGTAATAATCATTTGGTCTATGGTTATATGTATGAGGAACCGTATTATTGTCATTTGAGTTACGTGCTGTTCTATTCTCATAGAGGTGAGTTTGTGGTCTAAAAGACTGTTGTGGTTTTTGTCGATTATACTGTGAATTATTCACCCAATTATCCTGTGTATCCCAACTGTCCAAATTAAACTTTCATGATTCAGATAGGGCATGTAATTTTAACGAACTTTCTAATTTACTTTTATCATCACATTTGCTTTGTTCTCTTGTTATTCTTAGTTAAAAACTAAACCTAGCTAAGCTCATATGCTAATTTCTAAGCTCTTGAAGGCCACCTCTTAACTGAATGCATTTGCCAGTTTTTCACAGCTAGAGGGTGTTAGTTCATGTGTTTCATAAAGATAACACTGTGCTCATGCACATTAAGTTATTTAAGAGTCAGCACTAATTGCCTGCAATGAAAATCTGTCAAAAGATCTGAGATAAGGAGGCAGTCAGCAGAAGCTTAGATACAAGGTAATTACAGAGGTAAAAAGTGTATTTCTATAAATATAAATAAAGGGATTATCTATCTTTATAAACAATGACATTTTTGGTGTTTACTATACCTTTAAGTTTGTTTATCTGCATCAATAAATTAGAGAGAAAAGAAACAAAATGTCAGCATGTGTAAGTAAAATAAAGGGTGGGGAACTTCACAATATAATTTAGTCAGGCCAGTAAGGACATTTGCATATGACACCAAACAACATAAATGAATGTGAGTGTTTTTGCCAATATTATTAGATGTGCAAAGGCTTAAAAGTATTCAGCTTTTGCTTTAGGCTTTGGTATTTACCTGACTTGTAGTTAGTATTTAGTTTCATTCTTGAATTAGCAGTGTTTATCCTTTCCCACCTTAAATAATGAAACTTTTTGCTTTCTAATCCTCCACAACTGCCTTTCAATCAATCACACACAGACTACTAAACCTATTTTCTAACCATCAGTCATGTTTCTTTTAAAGGGACAGTGTACAGTAAAATTGTTTTACCCCTATTGTGTATCCACGACTTGTTATACCATTCTAAAATATATAATACATTTTTAATCTGGGTTTATTTTTGCATATGAAATGGCTTAATTTGTTCTTTGAAACAACAGCTCATCAAAATGAGTTGAGCTTGCAGTGAAATCAGATATGTGTTATCCCTTTCTGTTCACACATAGGGGGCGTGATCCGATATACGGCATACTTTTTGGCGCAAGCGAGGAAACCCGTGCCGCCCGTAGTTTCACCTTGCACATCGGGGTATCCAATATACCCTGCCGGCAGTTGCTAAAGTGCCGTAAGTCGGACAAACTAGCAATGTCCAGAAATAAGCGTAAGTACAAATTTCTGGAGTCGCCAGTGACCTGCGGCACTTTAGAAATTGCCTGCGCCTAAAAAAACTTACTAAATATTAAATCTCCCGTAACTGTCTAACACGCCTCCCAAAAATAGCCCCGACATGTATACCCCTCTATCCGCAATCCCCCCTCTCACTCCTATGTCCTAACAATAAATGTATTAACCCCTAGACTGACAACCCCCCACAAAGCAATAAGCCTAATTATTAACCCCTAAACCGCCGGTCCCGGACCCCGCCGCCACCTATATTAAATGTATTACCCCCTAATCTGACCCCCCTACACCACCGCCACCTACATAAAATATATTACCCCCTAAACCTAAGTCTAACCCTAACACCCCCTAACTTAATTATTATTTAAATAAATCTAAATAATATTAATATTATTAACTAAATTATTCCTATTTAAAACTAAATACTTACCTATAAAATAAACCCTAAGATAGCTACAATATAATTAATAATTACACTGTAGCTATTTTAGGGTTTATATTTATTTTACAGGTAACTTTGTATTTATTTAAACTAGGTACAATAGCTATTAAATAGTTAATAACTATTTAATAGCTACCAAGTTAAAATAATTACAAAATTACCTGTAAAATAAATCCTAACCTAAGTTACAAATACACCTAACACTACACTATCAATAAATTAATTAAATAAACAACAATTATCTAAACTAAAATACAATTAAATAAACTAAACTATATTACAAAAAAACCCCCACTAAATTACAAAAAATAAAAAGATATTACAAGAATTTTAAGATAATTACACATAATCTAAGTCCCCTAATAAAATAAAAAAGCCCCCCAAAATAGTAAAATTTCCCTACCCTAAACTAAATTACAAAGTAATCAGCTCTACCAGCCCTTAAAAGGGCCTTTTGCGGGGCATAAGTATTTAGTTTTAAATAGGAATAATTTAGTTAATAATATTAATATTATTTAGATTTATTTAAATAATAATTAAGTTAGCGGGTGTTAGGGTTAGACTTAGGTTTAGGCGGTAATATATTTTATGTAGGTGGCGGCGGTGTAGGGGATCAGATTAGGGGGTAATATATTTAATATAGGTGGCGGCGGTGTAGGTGGATCAGATTACTTTGTATTTATTTTAACTAGGTACAATAGCTATTAAATAGTTAATAACTATTTAATAGCTATCAAGTTAAAATAATTACAAAATTACCTGTAAAATAAATCCTAACCTAAGTTACAAATACACCTAACACTACACTATCAATAAATTAATTAAATAAACTACAATTATCTAAACTAAAATACAATTAAATAAACTAAACTATATTACAAAAAACCCCCACTAAATTACAAAAAATAAAAAGATATTACAAGAATTTTAAGCTAATTACACATAATCTAAGCCCCCTAATAAAATAAAAAAGCCCCCCAAAATAATAAAATTTCCCTACCCTAAACTAAATTACAAAGTAATCAGCTCTACCAGCCCTTAAAAGGGCCTTTTGCGGGGCGTAAGTATTTAGTTTTAAATAGGAATAATTTAGTTAATAATATTAATATTATTTAGATTTATTTAAATAATAATTAAGTTAGGGGGTGTTAGGGTTAGACTTAGGTTTAGGGGGTAATATATTTTATGTAGGTGGCGGCAGTGTAGGGGATCAGATTAGGGGGTAATATATTTAATATAGGTGGCGGCGGTGTAGGGGGATCAGATTAGGGGTTAATATATTTAATATAGGTGGCGGCGGTGTAGGTGGGTCAGATTAGGGGGTAATACATTTAATATAGGTGGCGGCGGTGTAGGGGGATCAGATTAGGGGTTAATATATTTAATATAGGTGGCGGCGGTGTAGGGGGGTCAGATTAGGGGGTAATACATTTAATATAGGTGGCGGCAGTGTAGGGGGATCAGATTAGGGGTTAATATATTTAATATAAGTGGCGGCAGTGTAGGGGGGTCAGATTAGGGGGTAATACATATAATATAGGTGGCAGCGGTGTAGGGGGGTCAGATTAGGGGGTAATACATATAATATAGGTGGCGGGGGTGTAGGGGGATCAGATTAGGGGGTAATACATTTAATGTAGGTGGCGGCAGGGTCCGGGAGTGGCGGGATAGGGGTTAAACACTTTATTAGGTATTGTGGTGGGGGATTGCGGTTGACAGGTAGATAGACATTGTGCATGCGTTAGGTGTTAGGTTTTATTTTGCAGGCAGTTTAGGGAGTTACGGTGCTCCAATACTCGGCGTAAGGCTTACTACGCCTGCATTTTGTGGCGAGGTGAAAATGGAGTAAGATTTCTCCATTTTCGCCACGTAAGTCCTTACGCTGTATATTGGATACCAAACTGCGCGTGTTTTCTATGTCCGTCTATGGGCAAAAAAACTACGGGCAAAGGCAGAAATATACGAGCGTAACTTCTATGTTACGCCGTATATGTGATACCAAACCCGCACAAAATCTGGCGTCGCCGGCTTCTGTGGGTGATGCTGCATATCGGATGGGGCCCAAGATTCTTTATATTATCTTTGTCTTGAAATCAAATTCAAATTAACATTTTATCACTTATCTCTCCTACCTCCTACTGGGGGTGTTATTTCTTCTGCTGGCTACGTTTACACAGCTTTGCTTTAGCCTATACTGTAGTATAGAAACTTTTCAGCAAGATACCACAGGGAAAATCAGTTACTTCAAAAGTTGAAATAAGTAGAAGAAGCTATTTGAAAACAATGGTAAAATGGATCATTGGTAACAAATTAAAGGGGAGAAAGGTGTAGGGTATAATGTCCCTTTTAAGTCTCTTAACATTAAATACTCCATCTTACCTTTTCTGTTCTGCTCAGGGTTTTCTCCGCCAATCATATTTGCAGAGCGCTATAATTTCTTGTTGTGTTTATAGCTCAGGATTTCACGAATATCGCTCCTAACTGATAAGCCCCTCTCCAGACAATGCAGCATTATTGTTATGTTACATCAATCTTTCCAGTCTGATCCAAACACAACATGAATTAGAACTGCTTTCTTTTATTGATTGGATGAGTGATTCATGGATGAATAAGTGTGTCCATGCTCATCATTTCATATAATGCATCTTATGCATAATCAGTATCCAAAAAAGTTTTGGGATTTTGAATGTTCAAAATCACTTCTTTTGTATGAAATGTCAGGATAAAATATGTTGTATTAGAATCCTAAATTAAAATGATTAACACTGTAAAGAGCTACACAACATTTTAAACAAGACAAAACAATTGGTTTTAACAAGTTTTATCTTAAAAATATGTGGCTAGCTTTAGAGTTTTGTCGGTAACGACCCAAAAAGCTAACGCCGGCTTTTTTCTGGCCGCACCATAAAAATAACTCTGGTATTGAGAGTCCACATAAAGGCTGCGTTAGGCTCCAAAAAAGGAGTGTAGAGCATATTTAACGCAGCTTGAACTCTAGATACCAGAGTTGCTTACGGACGCGGCCAGCCTCAAAAACGTGCTCGTGCCCGATTCCCGCATAGAAAACAATGGGGCTGTTTGAGCTGAAAAAAAACCTAACACCTGCAAAAAAGCCGCGTTCAGCTCCTAACGCAGCCCCATTGTTTGCTATGCGGAAACACTTCCTACGTCTGCACCTAACACCCTAACATGTACCCCGAGTCTAAACACCCCTAACCTTACACTTATTAACCCCTAATCTGCCGCCCCCACTATCGCTGACCCCTGCATATTATTATTAACCCCTAATCTGCCGCTCCGTAAACCGCTGCTACTTACATTATCCCTATGTACCCCTAATCTGCTGCCCTAACATCGCCGACCCCTATATTATATTTATTAACCCCTAATCTGCCCCCCACAACGTCGCCTCCACCTGCCTAAACTTATTAACCCCTAATCTGCCGAGCGGACCTGAGCGCTACTATAATAAAGTTATTAACCCCTAATCCGCCTCACTAACCCTGTAATAAATAGTATTAACCCCTAATCTGCCCTCCCTAACATCGCCGACACCTAACTTCAATTATTAACCCCTAATCTGCCGACTGGAGCTCACCGCTATTCTAATAAATGTATTAACCCCTAAAGCTAAGTCTAACCCTAACACTAACACCCCCCTAAATTAAATATAATTTACATCTAACGAAATTAATTATCTCTTATTAAATAAATTATTCCTATTTAAAGCTAAATACTTACCTGTAAAATAAATCCTAATATAGCTACAATATAAATTATAATTATATTATAGCTATTTTAGGATTAATATTTATTTTACAGGTAACTTTGTAATTATTTTAACCAGGTACAATAGCTATTAAATAGTTAAGAACTATTTAATAGTTACCTAGTTAAAATAATAACAAAATTACCTATAAAATAAATCCTAACCTAAGTTACAATTAAACCTAACACTACACTATCATTAAATTAATTAAATAAAATATCTACAATTACCTACAATTAAACCTAACACTACACTATCAATACATTAATTAAATACAATATCTACAAATAACTACAATGAAATAAACTAACTAAAGTACAAAAAATAAAAAAGAACTAAGTTACAAAAAATAAAAAAATATTTACAAACATAAGAAAAATATTACAACAATTTTAAACTAATTACACCTACTCTAAGTCCCCTAATAAAATAACAAAGCCCCCCAAAATAAAAAAATGCCCTACCCTATTCTAAATTACTAAAGTTCAAAGCTCTTTTACCTTACCAGCCCATAACAGGGCCCTTTGCGGGGCATGCCCCAAGAAGTTCAGCTCTTTTGCCTGTAAAAAAAAACATACAATACCCCCCCCAACATTACAACCCACCACCCACATACCCCTAATCTAACCCAAACCCCCCTTAAATAAACCTAACACTAAGCCCCTGAAGATCATCCTACCTTGTCTTCACCTCACCGGGTATCACACCGATCCGTCCTGGCTCCGATATCTTCATCCAACCCAAGCGGGGGCTAGACATCCACTGAAGAAGTCCAGAAGAGGGTCCAAAGTCTTCATCCTATCCGGGAAGAAGAGTAGATCCGGACCGGCAACCATCATCTTCCAAGCGGCATCTTCTATCTTCATCCGATGAGGACCGGCTCCATCCTGAAGACCTCCACCGCGGACCCATCGTCATCCGGCGACGTCCAACTGAAGAATGACGGTTCCTTTAAGGGACGTCATCCAAGATGGCGTCCCTCGAATTCCGATTGGCTGATAGGATTCTATCAGCCAATCGGAATTAAGGTAGGAATATTCTGATTGGCTGATGGAATCAGCCAATCAGAATCAAGTTCAATCCAATTGGCTAATCCAATCAGCCAATCAGATTGAGCTTGCATTCTATTGGCTGTTCCGATCAGCCAATAGAATGCGAGCTCAATCTGATTGGCTGATTGGATCAGCCAATCGGATTGATCTTGATTCTGATTGGCTGATTCCATCAGCCAATCAGAATATTCCTACCTTAATTCCGATTGGCTGATAGAATCCTATCAGCCAATCGGAATTCGAGGGACGCCATCTTGGATGACGTCCCTTAAAGGAGCCGTCATTCTTCAGTTGGACGTCGCCGGATGAAGATGGGTCCGCAGTGGAGGTCTTCAGGATGGAGCCGGTCCTCATCGGATGAAGATAGAAGATGCCGCTTGGAAGATGATGGTTGCCGGTCCGGATCTACTCTTCTTCCCGGATAGGATGAAGACTTTGGACCCTCTTCTGGACTTCTTCAGTGGATGTCTAGCCCCCGCTTGGGTTGGATGAAGATATCGGAGCCAGGACGGATCGGTGTGATACCCGGTGAGGTGAAGACAAGGTAGGATGATCTTCAGGGGCTTAGTGTTAGGTTTATTTAAGGGGGGTTTGGGTTAGATTAGGGGTATGTGGGTGGTGGGTTGTAATGTTGGGGGGGGTATTGTATGTTTTTTTTTTACAGGCAAAAGAGCTGAACTTCTTGGGGCATGCCCCGCAAAGGGCCCTGTTCAGGGCTGGTAAGGTAAAAGAGCTTTGAACTTTAGTAATTTAGAATAGGGTAGGGCATTTTTTTTATTTTGGGGGGCTTTGTTATTTTATTAGGGGGCTTAGAGTAGGTGTAATTAGTTTAAAATTGTTGTAATATTTTTCTTATGTTTGTAAATATTTTTTTATTTTTTGTAACTTATTTCTTTTTTATTTTTTGTACTTTAGTTAGTTTATTTCATTGTAGTTATTTGTAGGTATTGTATTTAATTTATTTATTGATAGTGTAGTGTTAGGTTTAATTGTAGGTAATTGTAGGTATTTTATTTAATTAATTTATTGATAGTGTAGTGTTAGGTTTAATTGTAACTTAGGTTAGGATTTATTTTACAGGTAAATTTGTTATTATTTTAACTATTTTAGCTATTAAATAGTTCTTAACTATTTAATAGCTATTGTACCTGCTTAAAATAAATACAAAGTTACCTGTAAAATAAATATTAATCCTAAAATAGCTATAATATAATTATAATTTATATTGTAGCTATATTAGGATTTATTTTACAGGTAAGTATTTAGCTTTAAATAGGAATAATTTATTTAATAAGAGTTAATTAATTTCGTTAGATTAAAAATATATTTAACTTAGGGGGTGTTAGTGTTAGGGTTAGACTTAGCTTTAGGGGTTAATACATTTATTAGAATAGCGGTGAGCTCCAGTCGGCAGATTAGGGGTTAACGTTTGAAGTTAGGTGTCGGCGATGTTAGGGAGGGCAGATTAGGGGTTAATACTATTTATTACAGGGTTAGTGAGGCGGATTAGGGGTTAATAACTTTATAATAATAGCGGTGCGGTCCGCTCGGCAGATTAGGGGTTAATAAGTGTAGGCAGGTGGAGGCGACGTTGAGGGGGGCAGATTAGGGGTTAATAAATATAATATAGGGGTCGGCGGTGTTAGGGGCAGCAGATTAGGGCTGGCGGCTCTTTGCGGTCAGCAGATTAGGGGTTAATTATTGTAGGTAGCTGGCGGCGACGTTGTGGGGGCAGATTAGGGGTTAATAAATATAATATAGGGGTCGGCGGTGTTAGGGGCAGCAGATTAGGGGTACATAAGGATAACGTAGTTGGCGGTCGGCAGATTAGGGGTTAAAAAAATTTAATTGAGTTGCGGCGATGTGGGGGGACCTCGGTTTAGGGGTACATAGGTAGTTTATGGGTGTTAGTGTACTTTAGAGTACAGTAGTTAAGAGCTTTATAAACCGGCGTTAGCCCAGAAAGCTCTTAACTACTGACTTTTTTCCTGCGGCTGGAGTTTTGTCGTTAGATTTCTAACGCTCACTTCAGACACGACTCTAAATACCGGAGTTAGAAAAATCCCATTGAAAAGATAGGATACGCAATTTACGTAAGGGGATCTGCGGTATGGAAAAGTCGCGGCTGAAAAGTGAGCGTTAGACCCTTTTTTGAGTGACTCCAAATACTGGAGGTAGCCTAAAACCAGCGTTAGGAGCCTCTAACGCTGGTTTTCACGGCTAACGCCAAACTCTAAATCTAGGCCATGGTTAATCGTTTGATATATAACTTCATCTATTAAAAATGTTTGCAACATTCCAATAAAAGAAATCACAACCTGCAAAGAACAAATTCTTCAGTACTATAATTTACTATTGTTTGAAGAGTAATCTGCTTTTGTATGGAACGTGCCCATATTCCACACCCTCAAATCAATCTGTAACTCTCATTAGTAATTTATTTATTATAGAGTCTAATGCCATAAAGATTAGTTTCCACATATCCTATTCTTGTTAATACTCGCCACACCTCTCTGCAGGCTTGTATTAGACTGAAGGGCTTGCTGATAAACTATTCCTATCAGGCTTATGGGTCAATCTGCTTGTCATTGTCTTTTGCATACTCTAATCTAGAAGGGCTGCCTGACAGGAAGGGACACAGTGCAGTCCTAGACTCAAATTTGGTTCCATTCCAAGGCAGC
This sequence comes from Bombina bombina, assembly GCF_027579735.1. NCBI lineage: Eukaryota > Metazoa > Chordata > Amphibia > Anura > Bombinatoridae > Bombina > Bombina bombina. The sequence goes on along the minus strand of NC_069509.1, from coordinate 145,939,090 downwards.
CTGACGCCTCACATTTCCTCCCTGGCTGGGCAGGAAGAAGGGCATATACAGTATGTGCTGCTTGGGCATTTGATGACAGAGTCATCAATATGTGTATAACCCAGTTTATACCATCAGAATATTAATTTGTCATTAATGTTAAAGGGACACTGTACTCTAGGTTTTTTTTTATCCTTAACTCCTTAAAGGGATAGTCTAGGCCAAAATAAACTTTCATGATTCAGATAGAGCATGTAATTTTAAACAATTTTCCAATTTACTTTTATCACCAATTTTGCTTTGTTCTCTTGGTATTCTTAGTTGAAAGCTTAAACTAGGAGGTTCATATGCTAATTTCTTAGACCTTGAAGGCCACCTCTTTTCAGAGTGCATTTTAACAGTTTTTCACCACTAGAGGGTGTTAGTTCACGTATTTCATATAGATAACACTGTGCTCGTGCACGTGAAGTTATCTGGGAGCAGGCACTGATTGGCTAAACTGCAAGTCTGTCAAAAGAACTGAAATAAAGGGGCAGTTTGCAGAGGCTTAGATACAAGATAATCACAGAGGTTAAAAGTATATTATTATAACTGTGTTGGTTATGCAAAACTGGGGAATGGGTAATAAAGGGATTATCTATCTTTTAAAACAATAAATATTCTGGTGTAGACTGTCCCTTTAAGGACCGGGCATTTCAAACTAAAACTTTCCAAAAAGACCAGAGCATTTTTAGCATTTTTGCCATCATTCCATTTGAACAGAAATAGAGACTGTTTTTTTTTTATTTACCTATCAAAACTATATTTTTTTTTTAGTAGACAACCGAAAATATTGATCTAGGCCATTTTGGTATATTTCATGAAACCATTTCACCACTAAATGTGATCAAACAAAAAAAATTGTTAACCTTTTTCGCAAACTTTAGGTTTCTCACTGAAATTATTTACAAACAGCTTGTGCAATCATGGCCCAAATGGTTGTAAAAGCTTCTCTGGGATCCCTTTTGCTCAGAAATAGCAGACATATATAGCTTTGCCATTGCTTTTTGGTAATTAGAAGGCTTTTAATTGCAGCTGAGCACCACACTTTTATTATTCCTAGCAGTGAAGGGGTTAATTAGGTAGCTTGTAAGGTTCATTTTAGCTTTAGTGTAGAGATCAGCCTCCCACCAGAAACTTCCCACCCCCTGATACCTCCCTGATCCCTCTTAAACAGCTCTCTTCCCTCCCCCACCCCTGAATGGTCACCCCCATCTTAAGTACTGGCTGACAGTCTGCCAGTATGCAGTTTATACTTTTTTTTTTTAATTACTATTATTGTCCTTAGTGTAGGATTACCCCCTTACCTTTCTTCTTCCCTGATCCCTCCCAAAAAGTTATCTAACCCTCCCCTCTCTAACTAATTTCCACCATCTTAGGTACTGGCAGCTGTCTGCCAGTACCCAGTTTTCAAAATTTGTCAATTCTATTTAATAAAAATAAAAAAAAACACATTTGCCTCCCACCTCATTTACCCCCTGCCCCTTCCAGATCGATTTCCCACCCTCTAATCCCATCCCCACTGTATGATTCCCCTCTCCCTCCCTCCCTGCCACTCTCAGAGGTTTTTACAGCACTGGTCGTTAAGGGGTTAATGTATTCCAAATGACTTGTTATAAACACTGAAGAGTATTAAATGTATGGGACATTGTTCCTTCATGTTAATTTCTATATTTGAAATAGTTGTTTTTTTCTAATTAAAACCATTACTTAGGACATGCCCATAACAATGGGTTGAGCATGCAAGTATTTATTTTAGGTATTAAAAAGCTATGGTTGAATAAACACAAGCAGCTATTTCACATATAAAATCTCTCCATCATACCCTCCACTGGGAAAATATTCATTGTTATTGTCTCCTATTTACATAGCTTTTCTACAGAAATTTTTTTTTGTTTCTCATATTTTCAGCATAGGTGGATATACAACAGGCAAAATAATCTATTTCAAATAACAAATAAAGATAAATGATGCTTGCAAGCAATTAAATACAACCCAGCAGGTAAAATGGACCACTGGTAAAACATTAACGGCCAAATTACAAGTGGAGTGGTATTTAACACGTATTACAAGTTAAAAGTGTTCTCCCGTATGTCAATGGTGCAAAAAAATGTGGGGGGGAAACCTAATGCCCTACTCAAGTGGAAACTCGATCACATGTTCTCAAGTGCGCTAACCCGACATGAAAATATGAATATTTCACATTCAAATGTTCTTCACATAGATATATATCTATACCTATATATACAACACACAGAGAAAGCCCAGCACTCACTTACAAGCTCTCAGCTAAGATTAGAAGCAAAAACTGGAAGAGTTAGTTACCGCATCTGGCCAAATAGGACAAGCCCAGGTACCACATCAAGGTCTCTTCCAAAACCTGGGTCCCTAATACAGCCATACAAATGGAAGACAAGCCTGTAAGCGAGTGCTGGGCTTTCTCTGTGTGTTGTATTAATTTATTTTGTAGTTTTCCCTATGTGCCTTGCACCCAGGCTTGTCTGGGATTAACTGCCTGTGACTCTGGAGACATTACAGCTTCCTGAGAGTGCTATCAAAATAACAAGAGTATTGCATTGAGCAATGATGCTTTTTTATTGGACTAACTATACATTTATAAGTTCCTTTCTGAAGTCTGAAGCAATACTGACCAATTTGATGGAATTTGCAGATTATATCTTAAAACATAGGATGGCTAAAAAGACAGCGGTCTGAATGCAGGAAGAGGAGGGGGTGTCGTAAAAATCATGATGGGGGTTTAGGAGACAGGCAGATAGTGTCAGTAAAAGATAACAGGCAGGGAAAATATATGGTTATACACAAAGCATATACTGACATAACGTTATATATCAGTTATATATCTATATTTAGAGATCTATATGTATGTATCTCAATGTTAAAGCCCTTTGCCTGCTTTTTTTTCTTCTAACACTTGAGACTTTGGGGCCCATTTATCAAGCTCCGGATGGAGTTTGAAGCCCCGTGTTTATGGCGAGCCTTCAGGCCAGAAACACCAGTTATGAAGAAGCGGTCTAAAGACCGCTGCTCCATAACCTGTACGCCTGCTTTGAGGAGGCGGACAGACATCGCCGCAATTCAACCCGATTGAGTACGATCGGGTTGATTGACCACCCCCTGCTAGCGGCCGATTGGCTGCGAATCTGCAGGGGGGCAGCGTTGCACCAGCAGCTTACAAGAGCTGCTGGTGCAATGCTGAATACGGAGAGCGTATTGCTCTCCGCATTCAGCGAGGTCTGGCGGACCTGATCCACACTGTCAGATCAGGTCTGCCAGACCTTTGATAAATATCCCCCTTTATATCTTCGAGCCCTTAAAACCTTTTTGTGCAATATTTTTTTTTTAGAGTTTTATTATATAGTGTTATTATGAATGTAACTGTACTTTTACTTTTTAAAGTTCAAAGCTCTTTTACCTTACCTTAACTACAATGAAATAAACTAACTAAAGTACAAAAAATAAAAAAGAACTAAGTTACAAAAAATAAAAAAAATATTTACAAACATAAGAAAAATATTACAACAATTTTAAACTAATTACACCTACTCTAAGTCCCCTAATAAAATAACAAAGCCCCCCAAAATAAAAAATGCCCTACCCTATTCTAAATTACTAAAGTTCAAAGCTCTTTTACCTTACCAGCCCTTAACAGGGCCCTTTGCGGGGCATGCCCCAAGAAATTCAGCTCTTTTGCCTGTAAAAAAACACATACAATACCCCCCCAACATTACAACCCACCACCCACATACCCCTAATCTAACCCAAACCCCCCTTAAATAAACCTAACACTAAGCCCCTGAAGATCTTCCTACCTTATCTTCACCTCACCGGGTATCACCGATCGGTCCTGGCTCCAAAATCTTCATCCAACCCAAGCGGGGGCTGGCGATCCATAATCCTGCGGCTGAAGAGGTCCAGAAGAGGCTACAAAGTCTTCATCCTATCCGGGAAGAAGAAGCGATCCAGCCAATAGAATGCTGTTCCGATCAGCCAACAGAATGCAAGCTCAATCTGATTGGCTGATCGGATCAGCCAATCGGATTGAATTTGATTCTGATTGGCTGATTCCATCAGCCAATCAGAATTTTCCTACCTTAATTCCGATTGGCTGATAGAATCCTATCAGCCAATCGGAATTCGAGGGATGCCATCTTGGATGACGTCCCTTAAAGGAACCGTCATTCTTCAGTTGGACGTCGTCGGAAGAAGATTGGTCCACGCGGGAGGTCTTCACGATGGAGCCGTTCCTCATCGGATGAAGATAGAAGATGCCGCTTGGATCAAGATGGTTGCCGGTCTGGATCGCCTCTTCTTCCCGGATAGGATGAAGACTTTGGAGCCTCTTCTGGACCTCTTCAGCCGCAGGATTATGGATCGCCAGCCCCCGCTTGGGTTGGATGAAGATTTTGGAGCCAGGACCGATCGGTGATACCCGGTGAGGTGAAGATAAGGTAGGAAGATCTTCAGGGGCTTAGTGTTAGGTTTATTTAAGGGGGGTTTGGGTTAGATTAGGGGTATGTGGGTGGTGGGTTGTAATGTTGGGGGGGGTATTGTATGTGTTTTTTTACAGGCAAAAGAGCTGAATTTCTTGGGGCATGCCCCGCAAAGGGCCCTGTTCAGGGCTGGTAAGGTAAAAGAGCTTTGAACTTTTTTAATTTAGAATAAGGTAGGGCATTTTTTTATTTTGGGGGGCTTTGTTATTTTATTAGGGGGCTTAGAGTAGGTGTAATTAGTTTAAAATTGTTGTAATATTTTTCTAATGTTTGTAAATATTGTTTTATTTTTTGTAACTTAGTTCTTTTTTATTTTTTGTACTTTAGTTAGTTTATTTAATTGTAGCTATTTGTAGGTATGGTATTTAATTCATTTATTGATAGTGTAGTGTTAGGTTTAATTGTAGGTAATTGTAGGTATTTTATTTAATTTATTTATTGATAGTGTAGTGTTAGGTTTAATTGTAATTTAGGTTAGGATTTATTTTACAGGTAAATTTGTAATTATTTTAACTATTTTAGCTATTAAATAGTTCTTAACTATTTAATAGCTATTGTACCTGGTTAAAATAAATACAAAGTTACCTGTAAAATAAATATAAATCCTAAAATAGCTATAATATAATTATAATTTATATTGTAGCTATATTAGGGTTTATTTTACAGGTAAGTATTTAGCTTTAAATAGGAATAATTTATTTAATAATAGTTAATTTATTTCGTTAGATTTAAATTATATTTAACTTAAGGGGGTGTTAGGGTTAGGGTTAGACTTAGCTTTAGGGGTTAATACATTTATTAGAATAGCGGTGAGCTCCAGTCGGCAGATTAGGGGTTAATGTTTGAAGTTAGGTGTCGGCGATGTTAGGGAGGGCAGATTAGGGGTTAATACTATTTATTATAGGGTTATTGAGGCGGGAGTGAGGCGGATTAGGGGTTAATAACTTTATTATAATAGCGGTGTGGTCCGCTCGGCAGATTAGGGGTTAATAAGTGTAGGCAGGTGGAGGCGAAGTTGTGGGGGGCAGATTAGGGGTTAATAAATATAATATAGGGGTCGGCGGTGTTAGGGGCAGCAGATTAGGGGTACATAGGGATAATGTAAGTAGCGGCGGTTTACGGAGCGGCAGATTAGGGGTTAATAATAATATGCAGGGGTCAGCGATAGCGGGGGCGGCAGAATAGGGGTTAATAAGTGTAAGGTTAGGGGTGTTTAGACTCGGGGTGCATGTTAGAGTGTTAGGTGCAGACGTAGGAAGTGTTTCCCCATAGCAAACAATGGGGCTGCGTTAGGAGCTGAACGCGGCTTTTTTGCAGGTGTTAGGTTTTTTTCAGCTCAAACAGCCCCATTGTTTTCTATGGGGGAATCATGCACGAGCACGTTTTTGAAGCTGGCCGCGTCCGTAAGCACCGCTGGTATCAAGAGTTGAAGTTGCGTTAAATATGCTCTACGCTCCTTTTTTGGAGCCTAACGCAGCCATTCTGTGAACTCTCAATACCAGCGGTATTTAAAAGGTGCGGCCAGAAAAAAGCATGTGTAGCTAACGCACCCCTTTGGCAGCAGAACTCTAAATCTAGGCGCTACAGTTTATAGTTAAGGGACACTCAAGTCAAAATTAAACTTTAATGATTTAGATAGAGCAGAAATTTTAAACAACTTTCAAATTCACTTCCATTAATAAAATGTGCACAAAATGTGCACACTTTTTGAGTCACTAGCTCCAACTGAGCATGTGCAAGAATTCACCAAATATAAGTATATGCATTTGTGATTGGCTGGCCACTGTCATATGGTACAGGAGGAGTGGTAATATACATAACTGAAATTTGTCAGAAAAAAATCTACTACTCATTTGAAGTTCAGACTATGGGGCCGAAGTATCAAGGGCTGAATGGCCCCTGATTCCCCTGTTTCCGCGTGAGCCTTCAGGCTCGCCGGAAACAGGAGTTGAGAAGCAACGGTCTTAAGACCGTTGCTCCTTAACTCGTCCGCCAGACAGCAATCAGCCCGATCAAATACGATCGGGTTGATTGACACCCCTGCTAGTGGCTGATTGGCCGCAAATCTTCAGGGGGCAGCATTGCACCTCTACTTTGTTTACTGGTCCTTAAAATACATGACTGAATATTCAGAGAGATATAGTACAAGTCCCCAAATGCCACCATACACATCATTAGTATGCATGCAGGTCACATTGTGATATCCTGGAAAAGCTCTCACACTATGGTTATGTAAGTCACCAATCACATTCAACAAGGTGAGAACCAATCAGGTTGGACATGTAGTGTGATTTATTGCAGCAACATAGCAGCTATGTACAGTTATGTGCCCACAGCATGAATCAGAGCAGGAGGTGTGCGAGACAGATTAACCCCTTTCCTACCTGAGAGGGAGCAATACAATAATATATAGGGTAGCAACAGAATGCTGCTTAGTGCAGAGGCACCAGGTATGAGCTACTGCTAAACATAAAATTATGTGAGAATTATGATTGTGCTGACTGTCTGCAGCTACTGCACCATATTTTTTAAAACATTCAAGAGATATTAAACATACATTGTATAGTATTGAGGTTATTTCCTGCTACCTCTATGTGTGCAGCCATGTTGAAATCTAGCTTTCACTATATTCCAATGCTGACGTGTTTGCACATGTGCAGTAACTCTTCTTCAGATACCTGCAGTGTAACCTAGTTTTCAAAATGGCAGCACCCATGATTAGAGGGAGGTGCATGAAATGTATTTACTCTTCAAGATCAAGTGATAGAGGCTGATGTGTGAAATGTAGCAGGAAAATATACGCAGATGAAATATTTCATGATTCATGCTGCCATATTGATTTGGAATGGCTTTCAAAAGCAGGCAAGAATATAAACAGGCTTCAGTAAATGAGTGCATGCTCTGCTCCAAGCAATCACATGGCTTATTTAGAAAATATGCAGCATTTTGAGCCATATTGAGCATCACCTCCATTTTGGGCCTTATTGTGACTACAATTTTTTTTTAAATAAGGGACAAAACACAGACATGAAGTGCAGAAAAATACTGGGGCATTCTTGCTTTTTGAATCAAGACTTATCCACCTCTTATGTCTTTTACATTGATGAACAGAGTATTTATTAATAAACACACAACTTGCGAAACAAATTATTTTTTGGGGTTTGTACTTCAGGATTATAACACAAAACTGTATCAGGTTTGTATAGGCTTAGTAAATACAATGGGCATACTGTATTTATCAATGTGCGAGCAGATATGATACGAAGTAGTGGATCATGTCCGCCGCATATCGATAAATGCCGACAGCATACGCTGTCGGCATTTATCATTGCACCAGCAGTTCTTGTGAACTGCTGTTGCAATGCCGCCCCCTGCAGATTTGCGGCCAATCGGCCGCAAGCAAGGGGCGTCAATCAATCCGATCGTATTTAATCAGGTTGATTTCTGTCCGCCGCCTCAGAGCAGGCGGACAAGTTATGGAGCAGCGGTCTTCAGGCCGCTGCTTCATAACTTCTGTCTCTGGCGAGCCTGAAGACTCACCGAAAACAAAGGGCATCAAGCTCCATACCGAGCTTGATAAATCGGCCCCAATGCCTACAGTTTTGCTGCCACTTCAGAGCTTTGTTAATCTTCACCACAATACTGTTATAAAACATTACCCATAATGCCAGGTAGATACCATGTGCTTTTTTCCTGATGACAAATCTATTATAAACATTGAAAAGCAGACATTGGCACAAGATAAAGTCCTCTTGGCACATCTAATCTGCCCATTAATTATAGGTGACTAAACAAAACGTGGACTTTAAATCTTTCATCAGTTTGATTTTTACTAGCAAACTTTATTTGCAATTTTTTATTTAAAACAGATGCAGTGACATTTTTTCATTTCAAATTCGAGTAAACACAGTGTTGGAGGTGCCCTAAAATAACTTTATGCTGTAAAAAAAAAGCCTCAGGGGTGTATTTCTGTAACCTCCCCAGTGACAGCGGTTTCCAAATCTTGCTGCGCACAATCTCATTTTACAAGATCTCTTGGTTTCTCTCTTTATCCCTCCAGTGGGAAAATCTCTGATTACAATAAAAGCCAGATGTGTTTTTTTAAGTGCCCTATTTGTACCAAAGGCAACAAAAAATTAATAAAATTGTTTGTTTTGTTATTAGTCAATTGAATTTCCCTCAGTCTATTTAAAACAACACTGATGATTTTTAGAAATAAAATTTATTAACAAGGGTACAGATGACAATGGATAAATATCTGTAAAAAATAAATTAAAAAAATATCCAAGTAATTATATTATGCTGTCCTTATTATGCCATGTCACATGATTATCACCACATTGTTTTTTTTGGTTTTGTTTTTTAATTATTTTTATTAAGGACACAAAATTAAACAATATAATAGTACAGACATTGCCATAAATAAATGTGCAATAGTAGCACAAATAAATAGTTATCAGTACAGTACAAAAGTGATTCTCATCTTGCAAAAACCTAGTTGTATAAACCATACTGAAGTCTTTGATTTAATTGTCTTTGGAAATCAGAGTTTTTCATACTTAAAGGGCCATAATACCCAAATGTTTAAACACTTGAAAGTGATGCAGCATAGCTGTAAAAAGCTGATTAGAAAATATCACCTGAGCATCTCTATGTAAAAAAGAAAGATATTTTACCTCAAAAGTTCCTCAGTAGCCACCTCCCATTGTAAAGGATTTCTAAGCAGCATTTTAGTGTGTTTGTCCTGGGACATCTGAAGGGACTAGCATCGTGCACTCTCATATTATTTCACCAATCAGGTAAAGGAAGCTTACTATGAAATCTCATGAGAGTTAAGTCAAATCTCATGAGATCACAGTAATAGTTCATGACCTCAGCACTGCTGATGCTGATTGGCTGCTGTTCATTTCTTCATTTTTTTTAAATATTTTTACCTGCAGCTGGGAGCAGCTGAGTATAACTTTTTACACAGAACTTACTCTGCTGAGCTGAGGAAATTGTGAGGTAAAATATCTTCCTTTTTTACCTAGAGATGCTCAGGTGATATTTTCCTGTCAGTTTTTTACAGTTATATTGCATCAGTTTCAAGTGATTTAGCATATGAGTATTATGTACCTTTAAGATTTTCACCACATTGTTCTTTTTTTTTTATTATTTAATTAATGTTTATTGTCTGATGATAAATCTTTTTTATTTTAACTTTTATTTATGAAAGATGACAATACAAAAGAATTAGCATCAGAATAATCAAATGCAAAAGTATCACAAAACAGTAGTCTGTCTGTTCTGCATTAATAGTCCATGTCAACCAACTATATTTTTAAATAAAATAAAACATAACATCAAAACTATTCCAGTAAGCAGAAAAACAGACTCTCCTTCAAAAGACATTGTAAACGAGAAAATACACATTTAAAATTCCCCTCCCTTTACAAAACCATTTTCATTATCATATCCTTGGGGCTCGTCACAGCAGCATACGTGCAGTCCAGGTAGGGCAGTCCAGTCTCATGCCTAATGTCAACGCCTCTCTGTAAAATCTAAGCACCTGTTCCCTCTAATTTGAGCCTGCAGGATATAGTCTGAATACTTCAACATTTGTTCTAAAGCGCATGTACCCTAACGTGTCATACAATTCAGTTGAAGGTTTCTGCAGCAATACTTGCATGAGCATGTAAAGTGTGTGTGGGGTGCTATGCAGCCAGGACCTAAAAATCTGTTTCCTAGCTAAAAGTATGACTTTCCCGAAAAACCTATAATTTCTCTTTATGCTCATAGGCATCACTAACAAAATTAATAGTTCACTATTGAATGTGGTCTTAATTTTACTTCCGTACAGGACCATATTCCATAAATGTAATCAAACATGGGCATATCCAGAGCAAGTGGATAAGCAAAAAATCCATTCTTCTACACTTAGGATATCGTTAATATAGGTGTTGTACAAAAGTTTAATGTGCTAGTCCCTTAGGTCCTGAGATAGCGTTGCCTTATTCACCATCTCTAAACTTTGCTGCACTGGACGCACCATCACTGTTTCCCCCAAAATATCCATCCACTTATTTGCAATGTTAGTTACCACTATCTTAGTTACACTCTCCAATAGCAACCTGTAGATAGGAGATATAGAACATATTTAATGAGCATGGAGATTCAATAGCCTGAAACACATGTGTGGGTGATCAGTAATATTACCTGTGCAACATAGTTATGTAGGGGTCGATTTATGAAGCAGCGGATGCTGCTTCCAACCCACTCCACTTCAGTCCCGCCTGAAGCGAAAGTTAAGAAGCAGCGGTCCTAAGACCGATGCTCCTTAACTCGTCTGCCACCTCTGAGGTGGCGGACAGCAATCAGCGGCCGATTGACCACAAATCTGCAGGGGGCGGTATTGCACCAGCAGTACACAAGAACTGCTGGTGCAATGATAATCATACGCTGTCTGCATTTATCAATGTGCGGCGGACATGATTCGCTACAGCGGATCATGTCTGTCTGCACCATAATAAATTTACCCTGTAGTGTTTTACCTGCAAGTATTGGAAATGATAGGTGTTGGTTATACTATATAATAACAGAAGTTCTATGAATGTTCTTATCTGCTTCACCTCCTCATCCAATAACTAATAGACCAGTAAGAGTTGCCTTTTTCTCCACTCTTGAAAGGGGGCTGTTGTAAAGCCTTCCACAAAGTCAGGGTTCCATCTTAAAGGTAAGAAGGTGGTATAACGATTGGAAGCACCTAGCCACTTACACAAACACCATTATACCCTCAATGGTTCAGTGAAGGGGAGAAATTCTTAGTCACTTGCCCTTCCAACATGTGTGACACCATAGCGAGAGACCACGGTGCAACTAGGTCCCTTTCCAATGTCCCTTTTGTAAAGTGATTTACAGCCGTTAACCAAACTAGTGCGAATTTGGCAAGGGCTGCCCAATTGTAGAGTTTCAGATTTGGGAGACTCAGTCCCTCCTGTACTGTCCTGCTCATAAGCTTCCTGTTTCTTATGCAGTGCTTCTTCCCTGCCCATACAAAATCAGGAATTCTCAAATTTAGGAGACGAAGATCCCTTTTTGTCAAAAAAACAAGGAGCATTTGAAAAAAGTTCAACAATTTGGGAAAGATTATTATTTTAATAAGGTTAACACAACCTGAGAGGGTGATGTGTAGATGCTTCCAGTTATCTGATTGCTCGTCAAATCTATCAATAAGGGATCTATACCAATTACTGGGGATTGAGAAAATCCTGTCAGACCACAGAGCTGTAGAGAATTGCGCCCATAGTCTTGCTAACTGTAAAAATACCTGACTCTGCCATTGCAATACCTGGGTATTCATGCCATAGAATTGACAGAGCAAAGAGAGGAGGCGGCATTGTAATTTATGTTGACAATTCCACAAAGTTCACCCCCATACAAAAATCTAGCTCTCCTGCCACCTTTGATTTCCTTTCTGGCAAAATTGAGATCCCGTGCAGTAAATCAATCATTGTTGCAGGAATCTACCGCCCACCAAGCTCCCCTGTGCATTCCATTTTGGACATAGCACAGCTCCTTAGTGAATCCATAACTCAAAACCCAAAAAGTGACATTTTGGTTTTTGGAGATTTTAACATTAATTGGCTGAATCAAAAAATACATCAAAAGCCATAATCATACCCTGCTCGACTGGATTCTCTCCTCTTCTCCCGACCGAATCCAGGAGGCAGGTGTTCTCCCTAACAATTTCAGTGACCACGGCTTAGTGTACTGTGTGCGCAAAATAAAGGCTACTAAATCCTCTCCCAAGGTTAAAATCACCAGGTCCTTCAAAAAATTTAATCTTCAATCATTTCTAAATGACATCAAGAACCTCCCCTGGCACAGATTAAACCTAATCCCAGATCTAGACTCTGCAGTTGAATTCTTTCAGTCTGAACTCCTACAAGTTTGGAATTTACATGCACCGCTGCGTAAGGTGAGAGTAAAAGGAGCACACTTGAATTGGATCACAGCTGACCTCATTCAAATGTACCAATTTCGGGATTCATTGTGGTCAAAGTTCAAGCATACTGGCTCTATGAATGATCAATGTGTATATAGACAATGGTGAAATATATGTACTAAACAAACAAAATTGTCTAAGGCGCAATATTTCTGTGAAAATCTGAACAAATATATGTAACCCTAGAAAGTTTTGGAAACTCATAAATAACCTACAAAATCCACCAATCCACTCCCAACCCTCCACTGTCAATGTGAATAACCAAAACCTGCAACTCCCCTTAGAAGTAGCAAATGCCTTTAACAATTATTTTGTAGGATGCTCCACCACCCTGATTGACAAACTAATAAATGGCACTCGTCCTGAAGCTACAAATGTGGATCAGGGCCCACTAAAACAGCAAAGACCCAATATAGAAAAGTTCAATTTTAGACCTGTACCCTTCAATGTCATTAAGAAACACCTCAATAATCTAAAAATGAAAAACCAGTCAGGACCTGATCAAATCCCAGCAATGCTGTTGAAGCTCAGTGCGCCGGCAATTGCTAAGCCTGTCGCAACCCTAATTAACGAATCCTTGGTGTCTGGATACATACCCAAACTCTGGAAAACTGCAAAAGTAGTGCCTATTCATAAAAGTGGGGAGTTAACCTTGGTTTCTAACTATCGTCCTATATCATTGCTCCCTGTATTGTCAAAAATCTTAGAAAAATGCGTCCATACGCAATTATGCGAATATTATCAACTTTCAAACTATCTGACCCCTGATCAATCAGGTTTCAGACCGAATCACTCCACTACAACTGCCCTCCTAAAAGTTTGCAACGACATCCAAACTGGCATGGAACAAGGAGACCTAACTGGAGCTATTTTCCTTGATTTTGCAAAGGCTTTTGACACAGTGGACCATGACCTACTACTTCTCAAATTAAAAAACTCTGGTATTGCTGATCGCCCGTTAACCTGGTTTAAATCAAATGTATCGGATCGATCACAATATGTCTCTAACAGTGACTCCCTCCCTCTCCCAGTCACGTGTGGTGTTCCCCAAGGTTCCATTCTCGGCCCCCTACTATTCACATTATTTATAAATGATTTGCCTAATGCCTGCAAATCCTCAACTGTACACATGTACGCAGACAACACGGTAATCTATGCAAACAAATCTGATCTGCCGCAGCTTGAAGCAGTGCTCCAAGACCAGTTCACAGAGGTAGAAAAGTGTATCTCGAAAAACAAACTCTTCCTAAACACTGACAAAACGGTCACAATGATCTTTGAAACGGGACCTAAAATACAAAAATTACAAAATTCCCATCTTCGCATCAAAACAAAATCCAATTGCACGCTGACCGCAGTCCACTCTTTTAAATACTTAGGTATGTTGTTAGACCCCAATCTATCTTTTGGACTCCACATAGAAAAACTTGCCTCTAAACTTTATCCAAAACTAGGGGCCCTGTACAGAAACAAATCTTGCCTCAGCCCTACAGTAAAGGAAAAGATTGTACAGCAACTGCTGATGCCAATCTTGGATAATGGGGACATAGTATATGCACCTGCTCCGCAAACTCACCTTAATAAACTAAATACGTTATATAACTCGTTCTGCCGCTTTGTGCTACAATGTAACTACAGGACCCACCATTGTGACATGCTAAAAGAACTAAACTGGCTGTCGCTGGAATCCAGACGCACCCTCCATCTTTCCTGCCTTGTCTTTAAGAGCCTTTCTGGGAAGCTCCCACCCTACCTGAGCAGAATGCTCTCCCCTGCTATTCCCACCTCCTATAACCTCCGATACAGTACCAGCACATTATTTAGCTTGCCTCAATACAAAAAGAAAGCAGCTCGATCCTCCTTTTCCTACAGAGCGCCACAATTATGGAATGACCTCCCTCACACTTTAAAAACTTCCCCAAGCCTAAAATCCTTTAAAAGATCCCTCTCTACATATCTCAAAACAGAATGCTCCTGTCATGGTTGATTAAATATTTCGTACCTGCTCTATGTTAAATGTTTGCATATATTGTGTATTATTATTATTGTTTTTGTATTTTATTGTACCCTATTGTATCAATGCAATGTTTTGTGATCCCAGGACATACTTGAAAACGAGAGAAATCTCAATGTATCCTTCCTGGTAAAATATTTTATAAATAAATAAATAAATAAACTTGCCAGGTGATCTAAAGCTCTCTGGGTTTGTCAGATTTTCTAAGAAATCTCTCCATTACTATGAAGTGCTTATCCTAATTCTCTAAAGCAGTTTGTCTCGCAAAGCGAAGTTCCCTGCTTTTAAGAATGTAAAGGCGATGCATACATTACAAAGGGCTCACAAAAAATATTAATTTAAAAATCATATAAAATTAATAAATGTAATATTGAAATAAAAATATGCAGCAACAAATTATATTGTTTAATCCCATTAAGGCCTGATGTTAAAAAACTCACCAGCATAAAGAGAAATCTCGCCAAATCTTTGGGGGCTTTTTTTTGAGAATTATTGTGCAATGAAGGTTTCTCTCTCTTTCCAGATTTTCGCATAAAGAGATAAACAACTCTCAAAAGTTTTAAAGAGTCTTTGAAAGACCTTGCGGTACTGATGAGACGCATTAGATAATTTTGCCAGAGCAGAGAGGTTTAGATCATAAGGCCAGAAATCGCATTTCATGGAAAAAGTAAAAATTTCTACTGAAATTATGCAGGAAAAAACTATTGAAGGTGCACAGTAGAAATCGTAATAAAACTACACTGCAGATGAAAAAACTATGTGAAATATTTTATTTTTTATACCAAATTTAAAATGTATTGTTTTCCTTATTGTTAAATGAGTGTCCCGCCTCTTCTAGTGGGCTGAACAGTTGCGTCTCATGGGCATAGCTGAAATTTCTCTTCCTGGTCTGGTGTAATTATCTAAACATTTTCCCTCTCGTTGTTTTTTTTTTGCAAACTGAAAAGTGGCGAGATTGTGTAAAAATATTTAAAAAAACTAATTAACCTAATAGAAAAACAAATTTATAAGAAAATAGAGAGATTGCAAGATACTATCAGACCCATGTATTAAACACTGTGTAGACAATGTTCTCAACTTGTGAACCTGCCCGCAAGGCTTTGCGGTGTATGGGCAACGGACTGTGTACATTTGCTGCCCATACGTATCATTACACACTCAAGCGAGTGTGTAATGTTGCAACCTTCCCTTACTTGATCAATGGTGTGAGAGAAGGGCCTTTCAATAACCACAAATGATAGTGTTCAGGGGGATTTCTCTCCACCAACTCAGAGGTGGCAGAGAAGATTGCTGCTTCTTACATTGCGGGAAGAAAGCTTGCATGAGTGAACCTGCCCCACAAGGGCACCAAAGAAGCTTACACTGCTTAGTACATGGAGCCCTATATGCTGAAAGCAGAGTAATCTGATCTGTATTGACTGCAGGATTTAATTTATAAAGTGCCCCCCTGTTCCCTGCTAACTTCTCTCTCCCTAGATTCTAGATTGGCCAATATCACTGTAGTTCTCTAAGAGCTCAATTCTCAAAAACTTGCCGACATGGATAGAAATCATCAGCTTATTTTACTGAAGTAAATGTCTCTCCTCAACATAATGCATATTTTCCCTAGTAAAAGCAATTCCCGAGGAGCCTCATAATACTGACAAGGTATCTTATAGAATCTCACTAGACCAGAGAGCTTTAGTGAACTGTGTCCTAATTGGCATTCCTTTCATTTCTGGATGTAAAAAAGAGACAATCACAGTACAATATAGCACTGCATGACATGAAGGTATTATTTAATTTACACTTTGTGCTTTGTTTTTAAATGTACTATTTATTTTGCCCCTTTACATTTAAGTTTTGCACTTTCTATTTTGCATTTTAATGCATTTAAATTCTGAATAAAGCAGTGTATTTAGGTTTGTAGTTTTACAAATTCTAATTATGCTTAGCTGTGTAACGTTAACAAATTAGGATTATACTTTGTATATTTCTGTGTATCTTTTACAAATTGCATTGCACTTTGTATTTTTTTATATATTTGAAATAAGCCTGTCACTTTCAAAAACTGGTAGTGACAGGGGAGTTCTCTGGGTTTTGAATGAATCTCTCTAAATTCTCTAAGCATTTTACACCTGTAGTTCTCACTAATTTATCTCACCAGCTGCATGCAGGTTTAGCTTGCATAAAATTCACAGTGCACTTATTTAACTGACAGAAAGGTAAACTAGAAGCAAATGCAAGTCAAATTGTAATGAAAGCAATTCAGTTTAATGTGTATTTACTGCAAACTGAGACTTTATATCAGTGCCAGGTGCTCTCTTGTCAACTTTATTCTCCCCTGTGAGAGTCTCTCTCCGAGAGAGCTTTGTTACTTTCTATGGAAGGCAGCTCACATATCTCTGGGACTTTCAGGTTCCATTATTTTTCTTAGAGAATTTAGTGACTTCAGCCCCTGTGATATATGCACTATAATTTTTCTTCAAACTGTAAAATTTATGATAATCAGATTCCCTAGTCAGTGGATTAAGGCAAATGGTTTACTCATCTCCCTTTCAATAAGCAACTGCTAGTGTAAATTTAATTTGTTGTGAGCACTTATGGACAGATATAAATGTGTTCTTGTAGTGGTCAAGAATCACTGTGTAGCATAATACAGGATGAAAATTATGAAATTTGCAAGATGAAGTTTCTGGGGTAGGGAAAATGAAAAAAAGTATTTGTATAATTTCAATATTAATTTGCAAGGACAAAACTCACATTTAATTAACAATAAAATTAGTTTTATTAGTGGCATAATTTGGCCAACACATACTTAAATAAATGCCTGCATATTGCACAGAATAACTGATTGCTTTCATCCAAGTTCTTAACCATCCTGCATTTTGCAAGATATTTACGTTTTTGGATATGTGCCCCTCCCATAGCTTTACAGGACCTTATAAAATTCCCAGTTTGCAGAGGACTGCCTAGCCACGCCCCAATCCAGCCCAGTTCTGACCACTCCCAGACCAACTCCACCTACTTCTCGACTCCAACTTAGTCTCGATTTGACATAACCATGTGCTTGTTTTCTGTAGCTAAATTCCATATTCCGATAGTCTTTGGGAAATACTGAGAGATATGTTACACACTTTACCCAAAATATGGTAATGAATTATGTCTATCAAAGGCACTAACAGAATAAATTAATTGTGTATCAGAGAGAATTGGTTTAAATTATCAGTAATATTTGTTTATTAGAATAAAATTGAAAGCTATGTCACTGCCTATTATTATTAACTGAAAACAAAAGTGCACAAACAAAAATCTGTGGCTGGAGAAATAAACTACAGTGGGCTGTGGCATAGATCACCATACTTTAATAAGTTACTTTCTTTCAAATGCACACAGATTTATTAATTTTATATATGTTAAAATATATAGCCAAACATTTTTGCTGTGCTCTCTGTGATAGTCATTTTTTTAGCATTATGCAAAGACATTGGTCTAGATTACGAGTGGCACACTTACGCCTAGATTTAGAGTTTGGCGGCCAAAGGGGTGCGTTAGCTACGCGTGCTTTTTTTCTCCTGCACCTTTTAAATACCGCTGGTATTTAGAGTTCACAGAATGGCTGGGTTTTCACTGCGTTAGGCTCCAAAAAGGGAGCGTTGAGCATACTTTAACGCCACTGCAACTCTAGATACCAGCGGTGCTTATGGTCGCGGCCAGCTTCAAAAACGTGCTCGTGCACGATATCCCCATAGAAAACAATGGGGCATTTTGAGCTGAAAAAAAACCTAACACCTGCAAAAAAGCAGCGTTCAGCTCTTAACGCAGCCCCATTGTTGTCTATGGGGAAACACTTCCTACGTCTGCACCTAACACTCTAACATGTACCCCGAGTCTAAACACCTCTAACCTTACACTTATTAACCCCTAATCTGCTACCCCCGCTATCGCTGACACCTGCATATTTTTTTTAACCCCTAATCTGCCGCTCCGTAAACCGCCGCTACGTACATTATCTCTGTGTACCCCTAATCTGCTGCCCCTAACACCGCCGACCCCTATATTATATTTATTAACCCCTAATCTGCCCCCCACAACGTCGCCTCCACCTGCCTACACTTATTAACCCCTAATCTGCCGAGCGGACAGCACCGCTACTATAATAAAGTTATTAACCCCTAATCCACCTCACTCCCGCCTCAATAACCCTATAATAAATAGTATTAACCCCTAATCTGCCCTCCCTAACATCGCTGACACCTAACTTCAATTATTAACCCCTAATCTGCCGACCGAATCTCGCCGCTACTGTAATAAATGGATTAACCCCTAAAAGCTAAGTCTAACCCTAAAATTATATTTAACTAAGTTAAATATAATTTTATTCTAACAAAATAAATTAACTCTTATTAAATAAATTATTCCTATTTAAAGCTAAATACTTACCTGTAAAATAAACCCTAATATAGCTACAATATAAATTATAATTATATTATAGCTATTTTAGGATTAATATTTATTTTACAGGCAACTTTGTATTTATTTTAACCAGGTACAATAGCTATTAAATAGTTAATAACTATTTAATAGCTAAAATAGTTAAAATAATTACAAAATTACCTGTAAAATAAATCCTAACCTAAGTTACAATTAAACCTAACACTACACTATCAATAAATAAATTAAATAAAATACCTACAAATAAATACAATTAAATAAACTAACTAAAGTACAAAAAATAAAAAAGAACTAAGTTACAAAAAATAAAAAAATATTTACAAACATTAGAAAAATATTACAACAATTTTAAACTAATTACACCTACTCTAAGCCCCCTAATAAAATAACAAAGCCCCCCAAAATAAAAAATGCCCTACCCTATTCTAAATTAAAAAAAGTTCAAAGCTCTTTTACCTTACCAGCCCTGAAAAGGGCCCTTTGCGGGGCATGCCCCAAAGAATTCAGCTCTTTTGCCTGTAAAATAAACACATACAATACCCCCCCAACATTACAACCCACCACCCACATACCCCTAATCTAACCCAAACCCCCCTTAAATAAACCTAACACTAAGCCCCTGAAGATCTCCCTACCTTGTCTTCACCTCACCGGGTTCACCGATCGGTCCAGAAGAGGGTCCGAAGTCTTGATCCAAGCGGCGGCTGAAGAACTCCATCATCTGGCTGAAGTCGGAAGTCCATCATCGGGATGAAGTCTTCTATCAAGCCGCATCTTCAATCTTCTTTCTTCCGGAGCGGAGCCATCTTCTTCCAAGCCGACGCGGAACATCCTCTTCAAGCGACGCCTACTCGCCGAATGACGGTTCCTTTAAATGACGTCATCCAAGATGGCGTCCCTCGAATTCCTATTGGCTGATAGGATTCTATCAGCCAATCGGAATTAAGGTAGGAATATTCTTCGTCATTCGGCGAATAGGCGTCGCTTGAAGAGGATGTTCCGCGTCGGCTTGGAAGAAGATGGCTCCGCTCCGCTCCGGAAGAAAGAAGATTGAAGATGCTGCTTGATAGAAGACTTCATCCCGATGATGGACTTCCGACTTCAGCCCGATGATGGAGTTCTTCAGCCGCCGCTTGGATCAAGACTTCGGACCCTCTTCTGGACCGATCGGTGAACCCGGTGAGGTGAAGACAAGGTAGGGAGATCTTCAGGGGCTTAGTGTTAGGTTTATTTAAGGGGGGTTTGGGTTAGATTAGGGGTATGTGGGTGGTGGGTTGTAATGTTGGGGGGGGTATTGTATGTGTTTATTTTACAGGCAAAAGAGCTGAATTCTTTGGGGCATGCCCCGCAAAGGGCCCTTTTCAGGGCTGGTAAGGTAAAAGAACTTTGAACTTTTTTAATTTAGAATAGGGTAGGGCATTTTTTTATTTTGGGGGTCTTTGTTATTTTATTAGGGGGCTTAGAGTAGGTGTAATTAGTTTAAAATTGTTGTAATATTTTTCTAATGTTTGTAAATATTTTTTTATTTTTTGTACTTTAGTTAGTTTATTTAATTGTATTTATTTGTAGGTATTGTATTTAATTAATTTATTGATAGTGCAGTGTTAGGTTTAATTGTAGATAATTGTAGGTATTGTATTTAATTAATTTATTGATAGTGTAGTGTTAGGTTTAATTGTAACTTAGGTTAGGATTTATTTTACAGGTAACTTTGTAATTATTTTAACTATTTTAGCTATTAAATAGTTATTAACTATTTAATAGCTATTGTACCTGGTTAAAATAAATACAAAGTTGCTTGTAAAATAAATATTAATCCTAAAATAGCTACAATATAATTATAATTTATATTGTAGCTATATTAGGGTTTATTTTACAGGTAAGTATTTAGCTTTAAATAGGAATAATTTATTTAATAAGAGTTAATTTATTTCGTTAGAATAAAATTATATTTAACTTAGGGGGGTGTTAGGGTTAGGGTTAGAATTAGCTTTAGGGGTTAAAAAATTTATTATAGTAGCAGTGAGCTCCGATCGGCAGATTAGGGGTTAATACTTGAAGTTAGGTGTCGGCGATGTTAGGGAGGGCAGATTAGGGGTTAATACTATTTATTATAGGGTTATTGAGGCGGGAGTGAGGCGGATTAGGGGTTAATAACTTTATTATAGTAGCAGTGCGGTCCGCTCGGCAGATTAGGGGTTAATAAGTGTAGGCAGGTGGAGGCGACGTTGAGGGGGGCAGATTAGGGGTTAATAAATATAATATAGGGGTCGGCGGTGTTAGGGGCAGCAGATTAGGGGTTCATAGGGATAATGTAGGTGGCAGCAGCGTGCGGTCGGCAGATTAGGGGTTAAAAATTTAATAGAGTGGCGGCGATGTGGGGGGACCTCGGTTTAGGGGTACATAGGTAGTTTATGGGTGTTAGTGTACTTTAGAGCACAGTAGTTAAGAGCTTTATAAACCGGCGTTAGCCCAGAAAGCTCTTAACTACTGACTTTTTTCTGCGGCTGGAATTTTGTCGTTAGATTTCTAACTCTCACTTCAGACACGACTCTAAATACCGGCGTTAGAAAGATCCCATTGAAAAGATACGCAATTGACGTAAGGGGATCTGCGGTATGGAAAAGTTGCGGCTGGAAAGTGAGCGTTAGACCCTTTCCTGACTGACTCTAAATACCAGCGGTAGCCCAAAACCAGCGTTTGACGGCCCAACTCTAAATCTAGGCCTATATGTAGCTCCCAAGCAATATCGGGTTTTTCTTGGAAAGAGCACGTATTACGAATGAAAAATAAATGCATTCGCTTGAGCACAGTTGCAATTTACGCTTGTAGGGTTAGCACAACTTTAGAGCATGTGTAAAGGGTATGGGAAGAAAAAAAAAGTTCCATTAAACACGACATAAATACATGTAAAAGTACAGTAACACTCATTTGAACACTATCTGATGTCCTGCAAAGGGCTTTAACATATAAATATGCATACATAGATATGTCTAAATATGTGTATGTATGCATATATATGTAGAGATGTGTTTACAACTGTATTTGAGTTTGACTGTAAATTTACTGTATGTATTTCACATTCCAATAATCTTTACTTATGATGTACTTTTTATTGTATGTATATATATATACTGTATATACACCTATACTTGTAAATCTATTCGTATAGATATATAGGTATAGATACTGTATGTATTATACATGAACATTATCAGATATATATATATAGAAATATATATTTAATAATAAAAAGCACATTACATTCCTATGTTCGTCATTATGTGACAAACAGGAATGTAAATTATGCATAACGTGCATCGGGGTTCACAATTTTGGACTAAAATATATATATTTTACAGTATGTATCATTTTTAATTATTTTTGTTAATATTTTTTAATATTTTATATAATATTTTTATTATTAAATATATATAACTATATATATCTGATAATGTTAATGTAAAATACATATGTATACCTATATATCTATGGAATAGATATACAGGTATAGGTGTGTATATATATATATATATATATATATATGTATTTACAATAAAAAGTGTATACTTCTGTATGTAAAGAACATTGGAATGTGAAATATTCAGAATTCATGTCAGATTTAGCGCACTTAAATAAACGCGATCGGGTTAGCATGCGGGTATAGGTTATTTTTTCAGTTTGCATGCTCCATTGAAGTCTATTGTGGAATATGTCAACGAGATCGCGACTTTGGGAAGTCTATCTTTTTGCACACGTCAGGTTTTTGCTCAGAAACTTTTTACTTTGAACTTGTAATACAAATGCAACCTGCAGCGCACAAAATAGCCTACGTTTAAAGAAGTTAATGCGCGAATGGGAGAGCAAAACAACACTCCACTTATAATCTAGCCCATTAATGGGCTGTTAGTTTAAAATTATTCCCACAAAAGATTTAGAATTTTTTATATATTCACTTTGAAACCATGTGTTACTGGCAAATGAACTGATAAACCAAACTGTGTGAAATATTGTTGCTGGGTAAGTCACATTATCTCCTCATTGCAGACTCAACAAATCTGTTCAGACTGCATTTATATAAGTGGTGTGTTAGACAATGACTTCATAGTCAGCCAGTCTGCATAATATACAGAACTTCAAAAGATTTGGATTTAATAGCATATGCACAAAATAGCATTTGTGGCATGTTGAAATTTTTTAAGTATCCCATAGTGAATCTTTATTCAAATCAAAGATCAGTCGAGGATTTTGCTGAAACAGGAAATCTGTTTATCTGACAAAGGATAACTGTTGTATGTGGTTGCAGAGCAGTCTAGCACATAACTAAGATGACTTGTAATTTATATTAAGAGGATGATTCAACAGCAGCCTGGCCTGTGCCTGTTCCAAACAGATGCCCTTGACCCTCAAGTTGTCAAAATTAAGAATTGTAAAGGGACACTCAAGTCAAAATAAACTTTTAGGATTCAGATAGTAGGGTTTTTTTTTTGTTTTTTTTATTGAGGTTCTTTTCAAAACAAACAATTAGTAATTGTCAATACATATTATAAGGTAAAATAAATTATTACAGGGTAGGCTACCAAAACATATCAAATAAATACACAATATAGTGACAATTTACACTCTCAATACAAACAATAAGTGCTGCTCAAACAGTATACCCACCATATGATTTAAGCGGCCGCTCCACAGAGTTGCAGTAAACATAACATAAAGTAGGTAAACATTAATGTGAAAGGGCCACTCATGGAACCTAAGTGAAGAACCTCTTTTTTTTTTTACTTTTTAATGCAACATAAGGTAGAATATTTGAACAGATAAGGTAGGTTTAGGATATTTAGTACAAGCTAGGGAAAATAATTATGTTATTATACGCTATAATATTAAAAAAAATTAAATTTTTGTGCTGACCACCTAAAAGAAAGGGATATGGAGTAATCTCAGGACATTTTGTGGAGCAACTTAGCATGGCAGGAAAGACAAAGAGTTTTTAATGTGACCTTAGGGAGTTATAAACTGTCCCTGATTACAGAACTTAGGAATCTGTTGGGACAAGAGCAGTATCAATGAAATTGCTTATGTACTCAGCCCCAGCATAGACCATGCATTATCCAAAATACTCAAGGTATGAAACTGGTTATGTAACTACGCACATAGTGCACAGCCTCGGCCGCTGGCTGTGCAGCACCGCGCTATAAGTTTATAATAACAGTGGGACCAGTATAAAAAAAAAAAAAAACCCACACATGCTATGAGGTCCGCTTAGGCTAGGATAATTAATGTACAGCACAATACAAACTTTTATAATCTTTGATATAAGGTTGTCGTTTGCTAGCTGTCAATAAGAGATACAACTCGCTAAATGCTAAGGGACTCACCCGCCCCGCTATCTCCATATAAATCTGTAAGAGCAAGTGCAATTATGGGTTAAGGTAGGGATGTGCAGCCAGTTAGGGTTTTATAGAAAAATCTTAATACCGGTATATATAGATATGCTAAGTGGCAAATTTCACCCATACTGGCTAAAATACTATTATGGAGAATAAAACGTATGTGCATTCGGAAGTAAGACAACAATAGGGTCAAATGACCTCTGAGAAAATCAGGTTGCGTCACACAATATATACATTAGGGGTTATAACAGAAGAACTCACAAACCAAACTGTAAATGCAAATAGAACAATTAGTGTGAGTATGTTTACACTTGGCAAGAAGCAAGTCTAACCAACTCCAATGCGGGTCACACTGATACAGTCAGTTTTACCAATTAGTTGCCGGTTCGTCAAAAATCCAAGTCTTAAATAGGTGAAGATGAAAGGAAGGCGACCCTGTTCCAGACTAATGTCCCGATTGTACACCCTCACATCTGCGCAGCAAGGGGCCTTCCAAAGTTGGAAAGTCACTAAGGAGTTTGTTTTTGTGTCCATGTGTCTCTGTGATCTCAGAACGGGTGCTCAGCAGAAGCTCTCTTATTAGCTTGTTCTCCAGTAAGAAGAAAGGCCGATTGGGTCCCTGCGGTGTCTCCTTTATTGCGCCCTGCATCAGCTGTACAGCCGATTGTGATCTGTGTGGTTTTCAGGCCTGGCTGGGTTAGTTTGTTGGGATGCTGCAAAGGCTGCAATCAGCCTTTCCTCTAAGGCCGCATGGTGATCTGAGAGAAGTTTGCCCAGCACTTGTAAAACAGTTTTGGCACTTGTCCTGTCCATGTTGATCTGCTATGTGGATCGTCAGGTCAGCACACTGGATACAATATTATGCATGCACTTACAGTGCTATCTAACGACAGGAGCTGGAAAGCATCCTGCCGGGGGTATTTCACGTGGTTGATGGTATGGGCCACCGCTTCAAAATAGCTCCGGGCTCTGAAACCAGCAGCGATCCTGGCAAAAAAGGTCTCGTTGGATAAGGATTCGTTAGTAGATTATAATTATGTCACTCTCAATGCTAGATGCTTCATATAGAAGGTGATATCTGGTAAATAGCACTGGAAAGCTGAAGCAGCTTGCAGAGGTGCGACCAGTCATGGCCCCCGCCCGGAAGTTCCCCCCAGATAGTAGTTTTAAGACACTTTCCAATTTACTTTTATTATCAAATTTTGCTCAGTCTTTTTATATTCTAGGGAGCAAGTTCCTACTGAGCATGTGCACAAGCTCACAGGGTATACAAATACTAGTCTGTGATTGGCTGATGGCTGTCACATGATACAGTGGGCCGGAAAATGGGAGAAAAAATAAATTTGCCAGAAAAAAAATCTATTGTTTATTTGAAATTCAGTGTAGGTGTTAAATCATTGTCTTTTTATTATGCACTTGTTAATTATGCAATCTTATTGCATTGAGTGGTAAACCCCATTCCCAAACCACCAAAATAAAAAAAACTCAGCTTATTAATGGTTTTATAGTCTGTCCACTGTAGTAATTGTATTAACATATTTGAATAAAAACAACAAAAATGGTGCTAGTGTTATGTCATACACGGTGGCTATGATATTAACCTGGTGTGGTATTAAAAAAACATCCTCAGCACTGACTGCTTTACCACAGCTCCATGGAACCACATGCACAAGAGTAGCTACTTAAGAGAAACTCAAAAATGTCTTTCATGATTCAGATAGAGAATACAATCTTAAACAACATTCCAATTTACTTCTAGTATCTAATTTGCTTCATTCTTTCGATATCCTTTGTTGAAGAAATATAAATGCACATGGGTAAGCCAATCACAAGAGGAATCTATGTGCAGCCACCAATCAGCAGCTACTTGAGCCTATTTAAATATGCTTTTCAACAAAGGGTATCAAGGGAATGAAGCAAATGAGTTCATAGAAGTAAATTGGAAAGCTGTTGAAAAGTGCGTGCTCTTTCTAAATCATTAAAGAAAAAAAATTGGGTTTCATGTCCCTTTTAATCTCTATCCCATCTTAGGGGGGCTATTGCCACTACCCTACACTAGTTATGATGAGTAGGAAATCCAGAGAAGACCCTTACCATGCTGTGACAAAAAAGATATACAGCTATACCCAGGGAGGGCACAAAAGGAATTGTATCTGGCTAATAGATGTGCATATTTGTGCAGTACTGGTCTTTGCTTTAGAAGAAGGGATGGGCGAATGTGATGAACGTGCAATTTGCTTGGTAGAAGGAATATTTCTGTGGACATTCGTTTTGGACAATTGAATGTTGATAAGAACGAAAATCCATTCAAATTTGGTAATCGAATGTTATTTGCAGCTTTCAAATATTACTTTCGTTTTCGAATGTTCATAATTAGATAAAATATCCACATTCGAAATTTTGAATGTAACATTCGATCTAACAAATACTATTCAGACATTCAATAGTTCATGTGGTAGGGAATTTAGTAAATTGATACATAATAGCTACAAATATATTAATTCAATTTCGAATATTGCATAATTTGAATATTACATTTAAAGATGCATTAGAAATACTATTACAAATATATTGTTTATATTTTTCTAATTTGAATATTGCATAATTTGATTTGAATTATGCAATATTCAAATTAGAAAAATTGTAATTGAATATTACATATAAAGATAGCATTAGAACTATTACATAAATGAATTCAAAACGAACAAACAAATGTGATAAAATTTGTTTAACTTTTCGAATTTTGCAAAATATTCACCCATCCCTATTTAGAAGCTAATTGGCTAAGAAGCAAAGCTTTCACAATTCTATTGGTAGTAAGAACAGGAAAATCCATTAAAAAAAGTGTAATGCATTTTAAAAAATGTCTCATTTTTGTTGCAAGAAATAAAATATTTACTTTGATAGACTTTTAACTTAATTCAAATTGTTTAAATTATTTATCAGTCTACTCTGTTCAAATCAGCCAATAGGATTTCAGTAGCTCTCATCCTATTGGCTGGTTTGAAAATATCAGCCAATAGGAATTCAAGGTACCCCATTTTTAAACGGGTACCTTGAATTCAATCCTCAGTGTGCGGCGTTGATCGTACAAAGAGGGTCTCTACGCTGGATGGCTCCATGTTCGCCGGTCTTGTTCCGCGGTCACCTCCGCTCTGTGTCACCTTGGTCCTGGATAAAGCTAGAAGAGGTCCCTGGGCTGGAAGACAATGTAGTCGCCTTCAAGAAGACTTCAACGCCTGGAAGAGGACCTTCTCCGCCAGACTTCAGGAACGGTGAGTACCTATTTAGGGGTTAGACTTAGGCTTTTTTTTTTAGGTTACTTTATTTGGGGGGCTGTAAAACAACTGAATGCCCTTTTAAGGGCAATAAAAGAGCTGAATGCCCTTTTAAGGACAATGCCCATACAATTGCCCCTTTAGGGGCAATGGGTAGTTTAGGTTTTTTTAGTGTTAGTTGTTTTTATTTTGAAGGGTTTGGTGGGTGGGGGGTTTTACTGTTAGGGGGGACTTAGTATTTTAAGAGCTGTTTAACTTAGGGCAATGCCCTACAAAAGGCCCTTTTAAGGAATAGTGGTAGTTTATTTTAGATTAGGGTTGTTTTTATTTTTGGGGCTTTTTTATTTTCATAGGGATTAGGTGTAATTTTTTTCATTTTTGATAATTTAGTTTATTTTTTATGCTAGACTTTTTAATTTTTTTGTAATTTTGTAATCATGTTTTTTATTTTAATTGTAAGTTAGTATTTAAATTTATGTAATTGGGGTTAATTTAGGGGTGTTACGCTCGGGGGCTTAGTAATTAAATTAGTTATTTGCATTGTGGGGGGATGGTGGTTTAGGAGTTAATAGCTTAATTAGATTAATTGCGATGTGGGGGGTTGGCGGTTTAGGAGATAATAGCTTAATTAGGTTAATTGCAATGTGGGGGTTGGCGGTTTAGGGGTTAATTAGTGTAATTAGGTTTAATGCGTTGTGGGGGGATGGTGAATTAGGGGTTATTAGATTTATTAGGAAGTTTGCGATGTTGGGGTTGGCGGATTTAGGGGTTAATACTTTTATTAGGTAGATTGCGATGTGGGTGAATGGTGGTTTGGGGTTAATAGTTTAATTAGGTATATTGCGTTGTGGGGTGTTGGTGGTTTAGGGGTTAATACTTTTATTATTAGTTGCGATGTGGGGGGATTGCGGATACAGGGGTTTTGACGTGTCAAGTTTATTTTTGGGAGGCGTGCTAGACTTTCACAGGATATTTAACTTTTAAAAAAAAAAAAAAATATATTAGTGTTATTTGATTCCCCGATCTGCGAGGGGAAATTACGGGCGACGCAGGTTTCAGCAGTTATGCTGAAGTTTGCACTGCATATGTAATATCGCCTTAGAACGCTGGACAGCAAATTACCATCCAAGACAATTAAAACTCATTATAGTAAGTAATGACAGAGCAATTTCAATACTGTCTCACTGATAGGATTAACAAATAGTAACATCTGTTGTTTTTTGCCATTTTGCATTCAACCTTTGAATATGAAATGTAACATTCATTTATTTAGATATTAAAATTTACAATTTAATTCTCACAGAGCTCAATGTAAGGTTATGAAAACCAACATTCAAGTATAATATTTAAATATAAAGTTCAAATATTCAAATGTTACATTCAATATTCAAATATTAATATTTATTCTATGGAAAATGTGAACAGATATCAAGGGGATTTTCATTGTCATGCATTTTTGGGTTGGGTAGTGGACATATAAAAGGTAGGAAAGTCCCCTCAATTCTGAAAGCTACTAGATGTGTCTGCGGTGAAGAATACGTTAGTGAAAGAGCCAAAAAGATCCAGATCATAAATGTTTAATTTCCAGCAGGGCTAGAAACGGTGTCTGAGATGACCAAAGTGGAGTAATAAAGGTTATTATATTCAGAAAGGGGAGAGGAAATGCCAAGGAATTTAAGTGAATTGAAAAAAAGCATAGGATAAGATTTATTAAGCTGCATATGCGAGCCTGCTGCCACAGACTCTCATCGCCAGCGGCCTGGAGGAGGGAGGGAGGTTGTAATAGCGTGTTCGTGTCACTGACAGTGGGCCCTGCATTATTATGGGCCAAAAAAACTTACATACAGAGTACATTATGGTCATTAAGGGGTTAAGAAGCAAAAACCGCTTCTTTTTTTCCTGGCCGACACCTCAAAAGTGGTAAGATCAATCACCCCTACATTCCCAAGTTTTGCATAACCAAAACAGTTATATTATACATATAATATATTTTTTTTTACCTCTGTGATTACCTTGTATCTAAGCCTTTGCAGATTGTCCCCATATTTCAATTCTTTTGACAGACTTGCATTTTAGCCAATCAGTGCTGACACATAAATAACTCCACTGGAGTGAGCACAATGTTATCTATCCTGGCACACACGAACTAGCATTGTCTAGCTTTAAAAAAAAACTGTCAAAAAAGGAAGCAGCCTTCAAGGGCTTAGAAATTAGCATATGAGCCTACCTAGGATTAGCTTTAAACAAAGAATACAAGGAGAACAATGCAAATTTGATGATAAAATTAAATTTGAAAGTTGTTTAAATTTACACACCCTATCTAAATTATGGAAGTTTAATTTTGACTAGACTGTCTCTTTTATTCTGAAAAGTATGAGCTTTCTAGACCTGAAAACTAAAAGAGCACGTCAGATATCACAAGCCTAACCCTTACACATATCTCATCCTAATCTGCAGTTTATTATCTTATCTTTTCTACTGTATAGATTCTGTTAACACAATGACAGTGACAAACCCTATAATTTCCATACTCAAGTGTGAATTGGCTCCTCCAGATAAGAAAAGTGGTGGAAAGAGTTTGACCGATGAAAAATGGTGTGAATCTGTTCTAATGACTTTCAGACTTTGCTCACTTGTTACTCTATTGGAAAACTGTCCCTTTAAAAGTTATAATGGCAACTCAATTAACTATGCCTGAGGATTTCTCTCTCATTGCTTCGCATGCACAATATTATTATGGACTGCCTGAGGTCTTAACCATACTATAATGAACTGTCTCACATTCCTTAGTATGACAAATTCATGACTTTCCTATTGTTCTTCTCACTACAATCCACCCCATGTTG
This sequence comes from Bombina bombina, assembly GCF_027579735.1. Lineage (NCBI taxonomy): Eukaryota > Metazoa > Chordata > Amphibia > Anura > Bombinatoridae > Bombina > Bombina bombina. The sequence continues at coordinate 145,908,612 of NC_069509.1, read as the reverse complement.
AGTCAAATATATTCTATAACTTTTGCTAGTAATTTTGCTGCTCTTTCAGATTGATCATTTTCATTTCTTGTTATCTTTATAACTTTTTATTTGGTATGAGAATATACTGCTCTGTTGGCCTTTTTCCTCTTGTCCATATGTTTTCCCATGCTGTGTTTGTTCAGTGTATGTATCGAGTCAATCGTGGATCACAAAATAGAACTTTAAAAAGTATAGTCTTGAAATATTTCTGCTATAATTAGCAAGAGATTAAAAGAGGGAAAAAAATGAGAATCAATTTATAGACAGATCAATGGATATGCTGACAAGCATACAGGACGGACAGACAAATATAGACAGAAAGATAGATAGATATATAAAGATGATAAATAGATAGATAGATAGATAATCACACACAAAAGGAAATTAATAAACCACTCTTGAAGATAGGGGTGCCAATAGGTAAAAATTACTGGAAAATACTAAATATCTATGATGGTGCATTAACGGGACATGATACCCAAAATTTCTTTTTCATGATTCGGATTGAGAATGACATTTTAAACAACTTTCCAATTTACTTCTATTATTTAATTTGCTTCCTTCTCTTGTTATCCGTTGCTGAAATGTTTATCTAGGAAAGCTCAGGAGCAGCAGAGAACCTAGGTTCTAGCTGTTGATTGGTGGCTGCATATATACTGTATATCGATTGTGATTGGCTCACACTTGTTCAGTTAGAAACCATTAGTGCATTGTTGCTCCTTCAACACATTATACAAAGAGAATGAAACAAATTAGATAATACAAATAAATTAGAAAGTTGTTTAAAATGATATTCTCTATCTGAATCATGAAAGAAAAAAATTGGGTTTTATGTCCCTTTAATGTCTTAATGCACTCAAAATGTTTTCACATGACATGTTTATATCTTGCAAAACTGCACAAAAAGGTTTGTGATTACAAAGTGTTGTATGTTCCGTTAATGTGTCGTGTTGTTAGGTTTAAAAAATGGCCCAGTATTTCATCCCTCTCTCTGGTAAAATGGGTGTCCATTTTTCTTTACAAAGAATATCACTAATGAGGTAGGAGCCAAGCACTTTCTAAACAATTCTAATGTGAATGTGCATGTCACCTGGGGCTCTGCAACGCTCCATCTGCATATCAGCAAACAACACAAATCTTCTAAAATAAAATCATTTATTAAAGACACATTCTCCTAAAACAACCTTTATAATGCTCTGAAGGGTCTAAACATTCTTGTTGTTATAGGGACATGTCCCTTTAATAATGGTCAGCGGCAAAATTTTTCTTGGGGGAGCTCTTCCAGGAGGCCCAACAGGGTTTTGTGGGTGGGGCCTCGGTGGGAGGGCAAAATTGGGCATGTCGCAGGAAGGATTTGGGTGCCACGAGAGGGGCTGGCTGGAGCTGCCACAGTGCCTTGGCAGAGTGTTGATGGGAAGCCGCCATTGGGGCAGCCATTATGTTGGGGTGGGAATGCTTGCAGTAAGTTATCACTCCAATAAATCATGAATTTTAAGTGACTCTGGGAAGGCAATGCACAGGAACATGACTGCTCAAGCAAGTTTTGTGATGAAATCATTAAAATCCCCCAGTTGTATATTTTGTGATTGTCACAGTTTAGGAGTTCTGTGTCAATGTTCCTTCCACCACACTACAAATGTTGCTTTGTAAAAATGGTTCATCCCTAAATCACGCCCATAAAGCTATAACTCCTCCCTGTAACATCAAGCCACACCCATGATCTGCCATGAAGCCATCCTTGCCACAACTTGAACCACTCTGTCTACACTCTGTACCAACCAATCAAACGTCTGGAAAACAATGGCTCTTACTCCTGACCAATGTAACTCTAACTGATTTACAATAATATAAAATGTTCCTTTTTTTTAACAATACACTTTATTTTAGGTATTCTACCTAGTTGTTTTATGCAGACCATGTTTAATAACAAGCCAAGATTAAATCCTGAGAGACTTAAAAAAAAAAAAAAAAGTTAAAATACTCAGAGAGTAGTTGTCTCCTGTGGAATTTCTGTTAGTTTCTACTCCATGTAGAGTAGAAACAGTTTGTACATATCTAACTGCTTCATTGCATGAAAGATTTGACTTGCAAACTATATTCAGTATCTTATGGCAACACAAATTATACACTAACGCCACGGGTGTTGGTAGGACAGATTCTAATTATAAACAGAAATAAAGATAAAAGAGTTAGGGAAAAACAAATTCCAGAATTTAGTGTCCAATAATGATGTCCTTGTTGGCCTAGGATCTTGCATTGCAACTATGAAGGTGTCCAAACAAAATATTGACTGTTCTTCTCACATTCAGGATAAGATAGGGTTCAGATAAAATTTAATTTAAAGGGACAGTCTAGTCAAACTTGAACTTTTATGATTCAGATTGGGCATGCAAGTTTAAACAACTTTACCGTTTTATTTTATAATTAAATCAGCTTTGTTCTTTTGGTGTTCTTTGTTGAAAGCTAAACCTAGGTAGGCTCATATGCTAATATCAAAGCCCTTGAAGACCGCCTCTTATCTTAGTGCATTTTGACAGTTTTTCACAGCTAGAGTGTCGCTAATTCACGTGTGCCATATAGATAACATTATGCTCACTCCAGTGGAGTTATTTATGAGTCAGCAGTGATTGGCTAAAATGCAAGTCTGTCAAAAGAACTGAAATAAGGGGGCAGTCTGCAGGGGCTTAGATACCAGGTAATCACAGAGGTAAAAAATCATATTAATATAACTATTAAAATAAATGTGTTGGTTATGCAAAACTGGGGAATGGGTACTAAAAGGATTATCTATCTTTTGAAACAATAAAAATCCTGGAATAGAATGTCCCTTTAAATAGCTCATTTGTAGCAATGATTTTTAATACTGAGCTGAATTATTTCAAACCCAATATAATATAGCAACATATAAGAATGAAGGCATTTTATACAATATGTCTTAAACAAAAGATAACAAATATACAACATGACCAATAATTGTGGACTTCCTTAACAGACTCTGTTAATTGCATTAAAATTTCTCACAACATTTGGAATAGCTACAAATTATGTATTGGAATGTATATGTGCGATGGCGCCAAGTTCGTAGTTCATAGCAAAAATCTTTAAGGTTCCCCAGGCTCCACTCATAAGGGCTTCTAAAGGACTTTGGGTAAAGTTGATGGAAAAAATATTGGCTGTTTCCTTTGTTTTCTTAAGACTCATGAAACTTTAAAAAAAATGTCTAATTGTCGCTTTTTGCCCTCAGGACCACAAAGTCTCGAAAAACATTATAAATGAGCTTGATCATCTCATTTGAACATTGTCAGATGATTAGGAGATGTACGAGGGCTTAAGCTATGAGGGCCAGTAAAGGAATGGTTGTAGGGCAGAGATCATGAGACAGTCCTATCTACACGCGTTGACACAGACCCAAGAAAAGCAGAAAACGATGTTGTGGTCGCCACTTCTGTTCTTTTACTAAAGTATCATTTATGTTTTCTAAGCCAATGGTGGGTGATCTATGACCTTTTTTCTCTGGGTTGTATCCAAGATTAAATCATCATTTTTTTACACAAAGTCATTAACTCTATATTTTTGGATTCTGTTTTTTCTGCATCGCCATGAATTAAAAACTGTCTGTAAAGTAAAATATTTCTCATGGAAAGTAATATATTTTTTATTTTTCAACTAAAACTGATTATTCAATAATATATATCAGTTTACATCGCAGTTTACTAAAAAATACCCTGTTGACACAAGCATATGTATCAAGCAGTATGTTTTAAGCATAATCTTCAATGGATAAGGAATGATCCTAAATAATGGAAACAGTATTATTTAACAAATTCAACATTTCAACTTATAAATTGACATTATATTTTAAAGCAACATTAAACCCTAAGATTACAAGTGGTGCGCAAGGGTTTTCACAATTGTTTGCACACAGATTAAATTGCGCTCATATTACAAGTTGAGCGCAACTGCGATCGCAATTTATGCTAGAATCAATAACGTGATCTCAAAGCTGTGGTTAACTGTTTTGAGAAATTAAAAAGTTGCACAAAACAAATCTAAAAAATATTACAAAGTACAGTTCCACTAATAATAACACTAATAAAAATTATTCACAAAAAATATTGGAAAAAAAAGTTATAACGGCTAACGATATGAGATCTCAGATGTAATAAAAAAAAAGTAGGCAAAGGGCTTTAACATTGAGCTACATACAGATACATCTTTAAAGATGTATATGTGTATATATATATATATATATATATATATATGTGTGTGTGTGTGTGTGTGTGTATAAATATGTATTTATGTATTTATATGTGTATATATGTATTTAAAGACATATATACACATATAAACACATAAATACATATGTACGCATATATAGACATATATACACATATAAACACATAAATACATATGTACACATATATACACATATATACACATATAAACACATAAATACATATGTACACATATATAGACATATATACACATATAAACACATAAATACATATGTACACATATATAGACATATATACACATATAAACACATAAATACATATGTACACATATATAGACATATATACACATATAAACACATAAATACATATGTACACATATATAGACATATATACACATATAAACACATAAATACATATGTACACATATATAGACATATATACACATATAAACACATAAATACATATGTACACATATATAGACATATATACACATATAAACACATAAATACATATGTACACATATATAGACATATATACACATATAAACACATAAATACATATGTACACATATATAGACATATATACACATATAAACACATAAATACATATGTACACATATATAGACATTCTACTGCAAATGTGCAAACAGGTCAGCACTGGAATGTAGTGAAAACTAGATTACAACATGGCAGTACACATGACTAGAGTAAGGCAGGGAATACCCTCAGTACTAGGCATGTGCTTTTTGAGGTTTCGGATGCCTCCAAATGAGGAAGAAGCGGCCACTTGCGGCATTCACCACAGTTAGATCTGGATTTGCATTTTTTCACAAGAAGAAATCTGGCTCTGAAAAGGCAGTGAGCGGCCTCCTCGCCTGCATTTGGAGGTACCCGAAACTTCCAAATGCACATGCCTACTTAATACTATGTTTATAAAGTGTATTAATTGTTTAATGACACTTTAATGATATTACTCAAATCTGCTAGGGCATTTTATAATTAAACAAATGCTTATTTGTCACTATATGTTCTTTCCCTGCAAAGGGGCTAAACAAATAGTTAAAGTTGTACTTCCAAGTGCAATGCATTGCCTCTCCTCATCAAGTTAATGAGCTATTGAGGATATATATATATATATCTTATCATATATATATGTACCCACCAATCAACAGCAGGTCCTGACTTTAATTATGTGCTAATCAATCTGCAAGGATTACCGCGGTAGGTAAACAGTTGATATGTAACATATTCCAATTCATCCATAGGCATGGGGGGTTCTACAACATTTTGGTGGGTAAACACCCTGCAAAAATATAAGCACAGATCTAGGAAGCCATGAGTGGACCCATGATTACTCTGTGTGCAGAGTTCATGCAGGTGGAGATGGAGTCATTGGTGTTTGGTGTGTAGAGTTGGGTATGTTGAGGGTAGAGTTTATGGTCCACACTTTGACTAGGTGGTTTTGGGGTGTGCCTAGGTGGGAGGGGACAGCGGCAGGAAGAGGAAGCTTTCATCCTCCTTTCAGGCCTATGAGCACACTCGGGGTGCAATTGAAACACTTGGGATGCTTGTGCACATGTGCACCGTTTTAGAAGCACCATGATTCATAGATTGTTTGTAAATGAAAAAGTAAGCAGAGGAAACAAAGATACACCATGTCATTATCCTAATAAAGAGTAATAATAGCTTAGGGGAATTTTGGCTGGGATCACGTGTACTGTATCTATACCAGCAGCGGCAGTTCGAGAATTCTTATAACGGGTGGACAAGCCCTTCTTGGTGCAGTCACGGGTGTTACACAAATGGGGACAGAGGGGATTGAAGCATAGTTACGGGTGTTTAATGTGTAGGGGGAGATGTTCTGAGGGCATAGTCAGTTGGTCCATGGGTGTGGTTTGGCAGTTGTAGGATGTGGTATGCCAAAATAAAACAAGAAGTAGTCATTTTTTTATCCTCCTTTTCAGCCCAATAAGGGGGTAAAATAGAAAAACAAGAGTGTTTTGCGCCCCTTGATTCCCCCCCCCCCCCTAGAACCACTATTGATTACCAGCCTAGAGTTCCATCAAACACTTCTTGCATTTGAGCAAAGTTTGGGCTCATCCAAAATTCCCTGAGAGGCAAAAAAAAATAAAAAATTTTGTGACCTTGGTATTATTTAAAAGGCTGCAATTTGCCGAAACCATCTAGAAAACTTAAGTTACTGAATTTGCTTTTTGGTCCCTCTAGGGAGCATGGAACAAGTACAATTTTTACACAAAAGCAGGAGGTGTTTAGTGTCCTATATATTCCCTATATGAAGATTGTATATTAAATATTATGTTATGTCCTCTCCATCCATTGACCTGGTACTGCAGTAATTCCAGGGAAGCCTTGCTAGCATGATGTAAGGAAGGTCTTAGAAGCACTTCGACCTAAGTAGGACCAAATGTCACAATTTAAAAAAGTCCTTCACATGTATTTGGGAAACTGCTTCAACTACACAACTGTTAATATCCACATTACTTAATCAAAGAAACAGACTGATGCCAAAGAGAGACTTTTGAATGGCTATAAACACTATCTGATGAAAATTATTAAAAAAAAAATAAGAATAAAAAAGTTATAGGGCTCAAAGATATATGGTATAAGGTGTTTGAAAAAAAAGGCTGCAAATGGCTCTAACCCCTTCACGACCGGGACTTTCAGAGAACTTGCCCAAAATACTGGAGAATCTTTGGCATTTTTGGTATTACTCAATTTAAACAGTAATTGAGCCTTGGTTTTTCATTTACCTGTCAAAACTTTATATTTTTAAAGTAGACAACCCAAGGATTGATCTAGACCCATTTTGGTATATTTCATGCCACCATTTCACCACCAAATGCGATCATACAAACAAAATCTTTTTCACAAACTTTGGGTTTCTCACTGAAATTATTTACATACCTTTTGTGCAATCATGGCACAAATGATTGTAAAAGCTTCTCTGGGATACCATTTGTTATAAAATAGCAGACATATATGACTTTGCCACTGCTTTGTGGTAATCAGAAGGTCGCTAATTGCAGCTGCGCAACACACTTCTATTATTTCTGGAAGTGAAGGGGTTAATCCAGTAGCTTGTAAGGTTAATTTTAGCTTTAGTGTAGAGATTACCCTCCCACCTGACACTTCCCACCCATGATCCCTACCTGATCCAACAAACAACTCTCTTCCCTCCCTCACCCCCACTGGTCACCACCATCTTAGGTACTGGCAGACAGTCTGCCAGTATGAAGAGTTTAGGCAATTTTTTTTCTATTAAATATTTTTTATATTTTCTGCAGTGTAGGATCTCCCCTTACCCTCCAACCACCCTGATCCCTCCCAAACAGCTCTCTAACCCTCCACCGCCATCTTAGGTACTGACAGATGTCTGCCAGTACCTATAAAATGCCTTAAGATATATATATATATATACTGTGTATATATATATATATATATATATATATATATATATATTATAATTATTTTCTGTAGTGTAGTGGTCCCCCCTCCACACCTCCCGTCCACACGACCCTTTTACTGTAGTGTTACTCCCCATCTGTCCCTGTCCCTATTTTTTCTGTAGCGAAGGGCCTTCCCACTACCTCCCACTATCTCCCTTCCACCTCCGCTGCTGGAACGCCCACCTGCCTCTGGGATTCCCTCCCACACCTCCCGCCGGCACCAGCAGATGATTGTTACACACAGTGGCACCTTCTGTAATGATCTGGCATCTGCCTTCATATGGAACCGGAGCACTGATTGCGCTCCAGTTCCATATGCGGGCAGATGCCTGGAGCTTAGGAGATCCCGCTCCTGCAGCTCCAACGTATATATACGTTGTGCGGGACAATAAACAAAATACCACACAATGTATATGTACAGCTTTTTGGCTTAAGGGGTTAACATATAGCCACATTGATCACATGTCATAAATTACAAGTAATTGTTTATAAAAATATATATATATATATATATATATATATATATATATATATATATATATATATATATATAAAATAAACATATTTTAATAAAGTGCATTGCTTTATAATTTAATTTTTTCCCTAAATATAATTTTCTGCCACTGGAGATAAAAGGTACATATGAGGTGTTTCTCAAACCAGGACAAAATAAAAAATCTATTTGTTTTATTATGTAGGCATTTTTCTTTAGCTACACTTTTCTTTTTAAATCCCTATTTATTGTTATTTTATGTACCCATATAGGGTATCACAAGAATGTTCTGTTTGTTAAAATTACTTCTGTCATTTAAAGGGACATGAAACCCTAAATGCTTCTTTCATGATTCAGATAGAGTGTGCAATTTTACACAACTTTCTAATTTACTAATCACTTTCTGTAATGATGATCAGGCAATCTGCACTCATACATGAGGCAATCTACACTCATGCAACAGAGCACCAATCATTACCATATGAAGGCAGATGTATGCAGCCCAGGAAGAGCAAGTCTCGGTTGTCACTTGACAACCGAGACTGCTTGAGCTTCCTGAAGGTCGGACGTAGATCTAGGTTATGCGGTTCGATGGGCTATGTACCGCATGACATAGATCTACGTCTGATTGGCAGAAGTGGTTAAAGTCCCTCTACAGTGGCATGAGGCTACTGAGGAAATTTTTAGGCAAAATATCTTCCTTTCTTACTAGAGATGTTCATGTGATAATTTCCTGACAGATTTTTTACAGATATGTTGCATCACTGTCAAATGATTCAATATCTGAATAATATGTCCCTTTAGGAGTAAGCCGTTTACAGATACAGTCAAAGAGAGACTGGAGTGGGTAGCAGCTTCCATAAGGGATATCATTTCATATTTTGTTTGTACATAGTGTTGGATATTTAATATAAAATGTCTATTTTTAGATACATTAAAGAAACATTTACTTTGCCACTTGGGGGCCCATTTATCATGCTCTGAACGGAGCTTGTGGGCCCGTGTTTCTGGCGAGTCTTCAGACTCGCCAGAAACAGCAGTTATGAAGCAGCGGTCACAAAGACCGCTGCTCCATAACCCTGTCCACCTGCTCTGAGCAGGCGGACAGGAATCGCCAGAATTCAACCCGATTGAGTACGATCGGGTTGATCGACACCCCCCTGCTGGCGGCTGATTGGCCGCGAGTCTGCAGGGGGCAGCGTTGCACCAGCAGCTCTTGTGAGCTGCTGGTGCAATGCTGAATACGGAGAGCGTATTGCTTTCCGCATTCAGCGAGGTCTTGCGGACCTGATTATACTGGAAAACATTAAAAAATCCTGTGGCACACCACCATCCCAAAATTTTAAAAAAATCACACATTGTAGCCTAATACAGCATATATATATACACATACACACAAACACACACATACTGTATGTATTGTGCTGTTATGCCATGCCTCCTACAAACTACCCCTGCACTGGGAGTAAAAAACAAGCAACGTTTAAAAAATATGTCACACTGTTGTCAGTCTGCCGTGGCACACCTGAGGATCTCTCACGGCACACTAGTGTGCCACGGCACACTGGTTGAAAAACACTGCTCTAGGGAGTTAGGAATTTATGATGAGCTAGCCAGCACCCCATACAGATTTTTACTGAGGCCCCGTTTTAGCATTCCTGTAAATTCTCTAGGATGCTGAAACACTCCCATCCTGTCTATTATATTATTTTAAGGGAGCTGAGTCCCCTTTGACACATTGCAAAAGGGTATTTATGTCTGTTTTTGGCTCATTTACAACAAATTTACAATCTCCTTTTCCATGTAAAACAAAAGAAACATCTTTATTTGTTTCAGCTTCCACATTTTTTAAAGAACAAACCCTTTCCAAAATAGTTTCAGGTGTTAACTTTAAATTGTTCTTATTATATATATCTATCTACCTATTTATTTATCTATCCATCCATTCATCTATCATCTATCTATCATCTATCTATCTATCTATCTATCTATCTATATCTATCTATCTATCTATCTATCTATCCATCTCTCTGTCTGTCTATCTGTCTATCCATCTATCTATCAATCTATCTATTTATCTATCCATCTATCTATCTATCTATCATCTATCTATCTATCTATCTATCTATCTATCTGTCTATCTATCATCTATCTACTGTATCTATATATCCATCCATCTATCTATCTATATATCCATCTAGTAATCTATCTATCTATCTATCTATCTATCTATCTATCATCTCTCTATCTATCAATCAAGGCCAAATTGGCCTACCAGGACACCAGGAGATTTCCCGGTGGGCTTCAGCAGCTAGGACTGGCCAGCTACAAAAGAAGGGGGTATAGATGCAGGTAAGGCAATGCTCTTTTCTCCTCTAAGTTTTATTTTCAAGACCATGTGCCATTTAGTTGCCTCCGTTGAATGGTTTCTAGTATCCAGTCAAGTTACACTGTGAGACAAAGTGACACACTATTTTGAGTGTCTTCTCCAGATTAAACCATTGATAATAATTTTCACTCTAGGAAAGGAGTCATTGATGAAAATGGATTTTAGGGTGCCTCTATAATATCAGGTTTTGTTTTTTTACAAACTCATATAATTTAATTCTGAAAAAAAATATTGGAGGAAGGAGCATTCCACTAATCCCCTTGAGAAAAATGGGGCATGTATATTCTACGGGCTCAAATGAATATAGGGCTGGTCTTCAAATTTCTCCAAGGCTACTTTTTAAGTCCATCCCTGCTATCTATCTATCTATCATCTGTCTATCTATCCATCTGTCTTATTTATCCATCTATATATCTATATATCTATCTATCATATATCTATTTATCTATCTGTCCACCCACCTGTCCATCTATCCATCTATCCATCTATCTGTCTATCTATCTATCATCTATCTATCATCTATCTGTCTGTCTATCTGTCCTATCTATCTATCTATCTATCTATCTATCTATCTATCTGTCTATCTATCTATCAGTTTTTTTTCTTTCTCTATCAATTTAAAAAAAAAAAGATAGATAGATAGATAGATAGATAGGCAGATAGGGAGATAGATAGACAGACAGACATGTAAATAAAATATCAACCGAATTTAGCAATTTCAAGTATTACTTTTTCAAAAAGCTTAATCTCATACAGGCAAATGTAATATACCACAATGTACTGAAAGGGCTAATGAGAACAATCATGAAAACAGGACCATTTAAAACGTATATTTATAGACCTTCTAGATGTAAAAGCAATTTATAAAAATATTTGGGGAATTTGTGTGGCATAGGTTAATAAACTTACCTTGTATTTAGTGTCACTGCCCTGTCTCAACTTATTCGTTTACTGCTTTAGTAATAGCCAGAATGAGTAATTAGGAATTTGGCATAAGGTAGCCCAGCAGGTCGTACAATCAAAACACAACTTCTAGGAAAAAGCAAACAATTCCTTTAATTTCGGGCATCTGGATTTTCTCTTAAGCATCTATATATGGAAGTGGGGCAAAATGGGGTCTTGATTTGATTTTAAGTGTGTGATGCACAAAAATTCCTTCTTTTTTTTTAAGATACATTTTGCTTTAAATCTAGGTTAATTTGTCTATAATATTTTAGTGTAAATAGTGTGTTCTCTTTTGGGCTAAAATAAATTTTTGAAATACTTTGCACATTCTTGAATAAATAATTTTCCATTAAAGCTGAAATAAGAATGTAAATGCTTATGTATTTTGCATTTTTTTTTTTCAATTTTCAAGAAAAAAAGGTAAGAAAAAATACCCATGGAAATATTTTTTTTTAGATATTGACACATGGAGGAAAAAATTCAGATTTTTTTATATGGACATTAGGTCGTTAATATACTTGATATAAAAAAAATACAGATTGATCAGTAGTGACAAAAAGCATTGGAAACGTACTAAATGCTTTCTTATTGCATTTTAATATATTTAAATGCTACACAAAAACATCCAAAGGTATGTCAAAGGGAACATTCATTTTTACCATATGAATAGCCAAACCCCTTTTTTTACTTGATGAAAATTATGTGGGAAAGATGAAGCTATGAATATTGGTCATTAAAGGGATATATAACTTTTAGTGAATATTGGTCATTAAAGGGATATATAACTGTTAGTTCCATTGTTGTAATAAAAAAGCACCAAGCAGTGGGATATACATTATTCAAATATAACATAACATTTTAAATAACTTTATAATTTACTTCTATTATCAAATTTTCTTCATTCCCTTGATATCCTTTCTTCAAGGAGCATCAGTGTAATACTGGCAGCTAGCTGAACACATCAGTTGAGCCAATGACAAGAGGCATATATGTGCAGCAACAAATGAGCAGCTAGCTCCCAATAGTGCATTGCTGCTCCTGAGCTTACCAAGGAAGGATGCCAAGAGAACAAAGCAAATAAGATACTAGAAAGCAAGTTAGAAGGTTGTTTAAACCTAAATGCTCTATCCAAATCATGAAAGTTTAATTTTGACTTTACTGTCAGTTTAATAGAAATTATTGCAATATTTATAATTTATCATTTTGAAATGATTTTAACATCTGTTTCTTTTCATTAACTTCAAGTGTGCAGAATCTATTACTTCCTGTCACTATCTCACAAGGGGGCTCTGCAGGAAAACATATAGCTATAAATCTACTAGAGCAACTTGAGATGGCTTACTGTTCAGTGATCGCTAGAGAAATTGGAAGTCAGTTTGTGCCCATGCTTAAAAGAAGCAGAATGCAACTTATATTAAGAATATGCCAACTCCCTTATGTCATTATAAACAGTGGCTACACTGAGAATTTCTAAGTACTCATTTTTAAAGAAAACAAGTAAGGTGTTTGCTATATTTTAGCACAATCTGTTTCTTTTTATGTTTTTTTTTTTTTTTTTTTTACTAAAGAAACACTGTTTAAATCCCTTTAAAGGCATATTTTAATGAAGAAACATTTTCTAAATCTTTTAATCATATACTTTTTGTATTACTGAACCTAGCTTACACCCCCCAAAAAATTGTTAAACACATATATACAATTTCACTTGGGAGCTGCAAGAATTGCACTTCCCAAACAGGTTATTCAGGCAATAAAGACGAACAGCTGCAGTTAGACACCAATCACAAATGTGTTCTGCTTGGGAGCTTCAATGCTTGCAACTCCTGAAGGGACAGTGCACTATGATTTTTTTTCTTTTATATGTTCCAGTGATCCATTTAAACTGCTGGAGTTTAAATTGTTTATCTAGCTAATTTGCCTTTATTTTGTATTAGAAATAGCTGTTTTTGCCTGTTGTATTGCCACCTATACTGAAATTTCAATACCTAAGTACAGGTTATAGAAAAGCTATGTAAACAAGAAAGTTTAGAGGAAATCACACTCCCAGTGGACAAAGAGATAATAAAATATTAATTTTACATTGTCCATTGTTATAAGACTATAGATAACCCTGAGATAAGGGGGCTGTATGCAAAGACTTAGATACAAGGTAGTCATAGAGGTAACAAGTGTATTTATATAACAGTCTTCGTTGTGCAAAATTGGGGAATTGGTAATAAAGAGATTATCTATCTTTTTAAACAATAACATTTTTGGAGTAGACTGTCCCTTTATGCACTGGTCTCACTGTGTATACTGTGAGAGATAAGGTAAGAAGGATGCTATGCATTTATAGAGAGGTAAACTACTGAGATCTGATCTCCTTGCAAGCTCAGCCCATTTGTTAGTTGTAGTTTAATTAGCAGAGACAACTATTTGATACAAAAATAAATCTAAAGGAGCACTCCCTGCATTTTATACAAGTCATTGTAAACACATTAAAGGAAAACAATTTGTACAGTACACTGTCCCTTTAAACTTTGATCAGTAATGTAAAAATTATCACCGAGATTACGAGTTTTGCGGTAACAGGGGTGCATTGCTAATGAGCATTTTTTTTTCACCGCTCCCTTAAGACCACGCTGGTATTACAGGTTTTTTTAAACCCGGAGTTAGCCGCAAAAAGGTGAACATAGAGCAAAATTTAGCTCTACGTCTCACCTCAATACCAGCGTTGCTTACGGTAGCAGTAAGCTGGCTAAACGTGCTCGTGCACGATTTCCCCATAGGAATCAATGGGGCAGATCGTGCTGAAAAAAAACCTAGCACCTGCAAAAAAGCAGCGCTCAGCTCCTAACGCAGCCCCATTGATTCCTATGGGGAAATAAAATTTATGTCTACACCCTAACATGAACCCCGAGTCTAAACACCCCTAATCTTACACTTATTAACAAATAATCTGCCGCCCCCGACATCGCCGACACCTGCATTATATTTTTAACCCCTAATCTGCCGCTCCGGACACCGCCGCCACCTACATTATCCCTATGAACCCCTAATCTGCTGCCCCCAACATCGCCGCCACCTACATAGTTATTAACCCCTAATCTGCCCCCCCAACATCGCTGCAATCTACCTACAATTATTAACCCCTAATCTGCCACCCTCATCGTCACCGCTACTATATTAAATTTATTAACCCATAAACCTAAGTCTAAACCTAAGTCTAACATCCCCTAACTTAAATATAATTTAAATCAATCTAAATAAAATAACCACAATTAAATAAATTATTCCTATTTAAAACTAAATACTTACCTATAAAATAAACCATAAGATAGCTACAATATAACTAATAGTTACATTGTAGCTAGCTTAGGGTTTATATTTATTTTACAGGCATTTTTGTATTTATTTTAACTAGGTACAATAGTTATTAAATAGTTATTAACCATTTAATAACTTCCTAGTTAAAATAAAGACAAATATACCTGTAAAATAAATCCTAACCTAAGTTACAATTACACCTAACACTACACTTTCATTAAATTAATTACCTAAACTAACTACAATGAAATACAATTAAATTAAATAAACTAAAGTATGGAAACCCCCCCCACTAAATTACAGAAAATAAAAAAATAATTACAAGAATTTTAAACTAATTACACCTAATCTAATCCCCCTAATAAAATAAAAAAGCCCCCCAAAATAATAAAATTCCCTAACCTATACTAAATTACAAATAGCCCTTAAAAGGGCCTTTTGCGGGGCATTGCCCCAAAGTAATCAGCTCTTTTACCTGTAAAAAAAAAATACAATACCCCCCCACATTAAAACCCACCACCCACATACCCAACCCTACTCTAAAACCCACCCAATTCCCCCTTAATAAAACCTAACACTACCCCCTTGAAGATCACCCTACCTTGAGCCGTCTTCACCCAGCCGGGCACAAGTGGTCCTCCAGAGGGGCAGAAGTCTTCATCCGATCTGGCCAGAAGAGGACCTCCAGACGGGCAAAAGTCTTCATCCAGGCGGCATCTTCTATCTTCATCCATCCGGAGCGGGTCCATCTTGAAGCCAGCCGATGCGGAGCATCCTCTTCTTCCGACGACTCCCGACGAATGAAGGTTCCTTTACATAATGTCATCCAAGATGGTGTCCCTTGAATTCCGATTGGCTGATAGGATTCTATCAGCCAATCGGAATTAAGGTAGAAAAAATCCTATTGGCTGATGCAATCAGCCAATAGAATTGAGCTTGCATTCTATTGGCTGATTGGAACAGCCAATAGAATGCAAGCTCAATCCTATTGGCTGATCCAATCAGCCAATAGGATTTTTTCTACTTAATTCCGATTGGCTGATAGAATCCTATCAGCCAATCAGAATTCAAGGGACGCCATCTTGGATGACGTCATTTAAAGGAACCTTCATTCGTCAGGAGTCATTGGAAGAAGATGCTCCGCGTCGGCTGGCTTGAAGATGGACCCGCTCCGATGGATGAAGATAGAAGATGCCGCCTGGATGACTTCTGCTCGTCTGGAGGTCCTCTTCTGGAGGATCGGATGAAGACTTCTGCCCCTCTGGAGGACCACTTGTGCCCGGCTGGGTGAAGACGGCTCAAGGTAGGGTGATCTTCAAGGGGGTAGTGTTAGGTTTTATTAAGGGGGGATTGGGTGGGTTTTAGAGTAGGGTTGGGTGTGTGGATGGTGGGTTTTAATGTTGGGGGGTATTGTATTTTTTTTTACAGGTAAAAGAGCTGATTACTTTGGGGCAATGCCTCGCAACAGGCCCTTTTAAGGGCTATTTGTAATTTAGTATAGGGTAGGGAATTTTATTATTTGGGGGGGCTTTTTTATTTTATTAGGGGGATTAGATTAGGTTTAATTAGTTTAAAATTCTTGTAATTATTTTTTTATTTTCTGTAATGTAGTGTTTTTTTTTCGCACTTTAGTTTATTTTATTTAATTGTAGTTAGTTTAGGTAATTAATTTAATGATAGTGTAGTGCTAGGTGTAATTGTAACTTAGGTTAGGATTTATTTTACAGGTATATTTGTCTTTATTTTAACATAGTAAGTTATTAAATAGATAATAACTATTTAATAACTATTCTACCTAATTAAAATAAATACAAAGTTGCCTGTAAAATAAATATAAACCCTAAGATAGATACAAATGTAACTATTAGATACATTGTAACTAGCTTAGGGTTTATTTGATAGGTAAGTATTTAGTTTTAAATAGGAATAATTTATTTAATTGTAGTAATTTAATTTCATTTTATTTAAATTATATTTAAGTTAGGGGGGTGTTAGACTTAGGTTTAGACTTAGGTTTAGGGGTTAATAAATTTAATATAGTAGCGGCAAAATTGGGGAGGCAGATTAGGGGTTAATAAATGTAGGTAGGTGTCGGCGATGTTAGGGGCGGCAGATTAGGGGTTAATAAAATGTAACTAGTGTTTGTGAGGCGGGAGTGTGGCGGTTTAGGGGTTAATATACTTATTAAAGTGGCGGCGATGTCCGGTCGGCAGATAAGGGGTTAAAAACTTTAGTTAACTGTTTGTGATGTGGGGGGGGGGGGCCTCGGTTTAGGGGTTAATAGGTAGTTTATGGGTGTTAGTGTACTTTGTAGCACTTTAGTTAAGAGTTTTATGTTACGGCGTTAGCCCATAAAACTCTTAACTACTGACTTTTAAATGCGGTAGGAGTCTTGACAGGAGAGGGTCTACCGCTCACTTCTTCCAAGACTCGTAATACCGGCGTTAGGCAAATCACATTAAAAAGATAGGATACGCAATTTACGTAAGGGGATTTGCGGTAAGCTCGAGTCGTGGAAGAAAAGTGAGCGGTATACCTGTACCTGCCAGAGTCGTAATACCAGCGGGCGTTAAAAAGCAGCGTTGGGACCTCTCAACACTGCTTTTTAAGACTAACGCAAGACTCGTAATCTAGCCAAATATGTTTTAACAAATTAGAGCAGTGATGGCCAACATCCTAACACATGGAATCCATGGGTTAACATGTTAGTATGCTAAAAGTGCTGCATATAGATGTATATATTAATATTTCCTAAAAATGTCCAGTGCATAGTCCAGATTTAGGTAAAGTTACAGGGCATCCTCTGTCTGCTGTCTTCCCCAACAGACAGTTTTTTTGAGTGGTGGCCACCTGAAAGCAGGCCAATTTTAGTTCCACTTTTTGTGAGGGGATGGTGTACAAAATAATACAGAGGGCCACATGTGGCCCTTGGGCCGCTAGTTGGCTATCCTTGCATTAAAACATGCAAGTTTTTATTAGAATGTCCCTTTTAAATAAGCCTGAATGTAACAGTTCTGAGATGCTAGTTACATCTCACTTCATTAAATTTAATTTTGAATATTGAATTTAAACATTAAAATTGAACAGAAGACATTTGAACTAGTGAGATTAACATTCTTATAGACCTACTCTAAGCTTTATGAGACTCAACACTCAAATGATAATTATGCTGTTCTGTGTTCTTTTAAAATCAGATATCACATTCAATACAGTGAAATATAATATTCTTTTAAAGAAAAAAAAAACATTGGATTTTTGCCAAACATTCAACATTTGGTTAGAATAGACAAATGGGCCAACATAAAGGGACAGTAAAGTCATAATTAGACATTCATGATTTAGACAGAACATACAACTTTCCAATTTACTTCTGTTATGTAATTTGCTTCCTTCTCATGTTATCCTTGCTGAAAGGTTTACCTAGGAAAGCTCAGGAGCAGGAAAGAACCTAGGTTCTAGCTGCTGATTGGTGACTGCATATATATACCGATTGCCATTGGCTCGCCCATGTGTTCACTTAGAAACCAATAGTGCATTGCTGCTCCTTCAACAAATGATAACAAGAGAATGAAGGGAATTTGATAATGGAAGTAAACCGGAAAGTTGATTAAAATTGTATGTTCTACCTAAATCATGAAAAAAATATTTTGGGTTTCATGTCCCTTTAATGAAGTCTACCAAACATATGCAAGTGTTTGCTTATTTTTAATTACTTTGGGCAACATCTTTGGTTCTGACAAATAAATCTGTTGTAACTCTTAGCAAGTCACTAAGCCTAAATCCAGTGTTGGGTTCTGACCCAGGACAATGACAAATGAATGGGTGAGTTCAGGCCACAGCAGCTGGCAGTCACAGAGAACGGATAATTCAGTGCCAGGTATGTTCTAAAGCAAACAACTTGATAACGCTGCTCTACTGGGGACCCCCTGGTGTGATACATTAACTACTATTATTACATATTAATGATAGGCAGATATGAGTTATTGGAATGTTAGCTGTGAAATGAAGCGGATCAGAATACTAGAATGCGACTTTTGCTTTGATTAAAATATTGCTCTGGGTAATTTAATGTTAACCCCTTAGTTGTCATCTACAACTCCTTGCTCCATAATGCATTGCAGCTCTGACAGCCAAGAAGGCAACCTAATGCTAAAAGGCAAATTGTTGTTAACTCTTATGATCTGTTGTTAACCTCTTGTGTGCCAGAAACATCTAACACATTGCTTCATAAAGTGTTGCAGCCCTGACAAGCAAATGATTAACCCTTCCACTGAACTGCACATTCTTCTTAACTCATACAATCTGTTGTTAACCCCTGACCGTCAGATAGGGTTGCTCTAGCAGCAGCAAAGGAGTTAATAAAGGGACAATCAAGTCAAAATTAAACTTTCATGATTCAGATAGAGCACACAATTTTAAACAACTTTCAAATTCACTTCCATTATCCTCATGTGCACATTATTTTTATATTAACATTTTCTGAGGCACTAGATCCTACTGAGCATGTGCAAAATTCACAGGATATACATATATGCATTTTGCGATTGGCTGATTGCTGTCACATGATGCATGAGGAATGAAAATGTAACTAACTGACATTTGTTAGAAAAAAAACTACTACTCATTTAAAATTCAAACTAAGTGCTTTTGCATTGTCTCTGTATTATGCATTTATTGATTATTCTATTCTGTTGTGTTAAGTGGTCCTTTAACTCTATCCTGACCTTAGTTTTAACCTTTCATACTATTTTGATTTTTTTATTGTACTATTTTAACAATGAAAATGCAGGCAACAAGTTTGGTTAAACTGTTCATTACAGCCATACAACTCCAAAGATAAAAAAAATTAGTTTTATTCTGAAAGAGAACAGCTATTTCTTCCACAAACGTGAAAACATACAAATAAAAAAATGCATCAGTTCCAGGACCCTTTCAATCTAAATATGACTACAATAGAACTCAGCTATCTGTACTGTAATAGAGAGTAGATAGGTGCATTTGTTTCCACAGCTAATGATCTGCACACAGTTCTGTGGCACAGAAAGGACCTATACGGTTAAGAGTTACTGTATAATATACAAATGAAATTTAAAGTGACATATTACTCTTTTTTTTTTCTATCACTGTATATTGTACATTTTATAAAAATTGTATTGAAGTATTGTTTGAGGTTATTCCCCTCCTCCCTCAAATCATGGGTGCCACAGGGCCACCTTTTGCATTTGTGGGGCCCTAAGTGAGACACAATTTGAGGACTCCTCAGCCCAGAAACCTTATTCCTCTACCTCTGTATACCCTGCCCCCTGTATGGCACAACCTGTCCCGATATTCAGTGTTACCTATATAAATAATAACACTATATATTACACCGCTTAATACTATAAACACGTATTCATAAACTAAATATAGGATATACATTGTGCCTTCTCATAACTTCACCCTTGACATTGTGGGGACCTGGGTGGGCGCCCCTCTCGTGTCACCAACCATGCCGCCATGTTAAAATTTAGCTTTCATTACATTCATATGCTTACATGTTTACACATTTGCAGCAACTCTCCTGGAGATACCTGCAGTGTAACTTAGGTTTCAAAATGGTGGCACCCATAATTAGAGGGAGCTGCATGAAGTGATTAATGTCTCTTTAACCTCCACATCCTGGAAGGCCTTATGGAATGTTGAAGGGTATGTGCCAGTGAAAAAGCTGGTTTATTCAGGACAGTAACATCCGTTTTGTTTTTAAATCAAAGTTCTGTAATATATTTTAAATATTCTCTTTTAGATAGAGTAACGTATCCCTTTAAAAAGGCACAACATTAAAAAGCTTAGGTTTTAACATCAAGCTTGATATCCAACCACTCACCCAGAAACACAATCGATAAAATCACCTTTGCTGTTAATGCATCTTATTGGTTCATGTTTCTTTTTCTTTATGTATTGATAACCAAGGGTTAAAAGTCTGCCCTGCCTTTTTTTGGCTGCATATTATCACTTGCTTATAGCTGACACAAGGACAAAAAAAACAAGATCTAGCTCAGTGATTTTTATTTGTTCCACTTCATATATCTTTAAAGTGCTCTTTAAAATGACACTAAAGTAAAAAAATAAACTTTTATATTTCAGACAGACCATGCAATAACCCACCCCCCCAAAAAAAAACTTCCCAATTTACTTTCATTATCAAAATGTGCACAATCTTTATATATTTACATTTCTAAGGCATCCGCTTCTACTGAGCATGTGCAAGAGTATATATATATATATATATATATATATAATATATATACTGCTTATATATAAGTATATGTGTTTCTGATTGGCTAATGGCTGTCATGTGATTCAGGGGGAGGTGAATCTTACCTATTGATTATCCTGTATTTAAGCCCTTGCAAACTGCCCCTTATCTCTGTGCTTTTTTTTTTTTTTTTAAGGTTTTTACAATCTTGCATTTTAGCCACTAACTGGTTCTTCTGACCTTTTTGGCACACATGACCTAGTAATGTCTGGCTGTAGTGCAAGATTGTAAAAAGATATAAAAAAAAAGTAGCACTGTGTTAAGGGGTAGTATACAGGAACTTAGAAACATACAATCTTAGAGATTATAAAGCATATTAATATAACAATATTAGTTATGCAAAGCTGTGGAATGGGTAGTTATCTATCTTTTTAAACAAATAAAAAAATCAAGTAGACATTCCATTTGGTTTTAAGTTTTATCAGGAAACAGTAATAGGATTTTTGCTTATTTACTATAATGGAATATTTTAACTATTAAAAATGTTGTTTTTTTTTTAAACAAATATTTTGATTTAAATAAGGAATTAAACAAGGGATTCTTCACCCAGTTACCAGGAATGAACATAAGGGAACAGTGTACTGTAAATTGGTTCCCCCCTAATACGTCATGATGCTGGTGGGTATACAATTCATTATAATTTGCTCATTTAGGTTTATTTTTGTACATGAAAAATATATTTTTGCTATTTAAAACCCCAACCTATTCAGATAACCTGTGCTGGCTGGGTGATCTGATCTCCTTATTTTATCATTCTCTATAGACAATGTCTAATTATCTTATTTCTCTATGTACACACATAGGTCAGTCTTTAGAGAGAAATGGAAAATTAACATTTTAGTACCTATCTCTTTGATCTCCCACTGGGAGTGGGATTTCTGCCGCGGCTTATCATTAATATAGCTTTGCTAAAGCCAATACTCAAGTACTGAAATGCTCACTGTAGATGGCAGTTTCAACAGGCAAAATCAGCCATTTCAAATGACATAATAAAAGTAAAGGAGATATTGTAACACCCCATACCCGCTAACTTTACCTCCTTATAACTGCTTTGTGCAGTTACTTTATAAAAAAAATAAAAATGCTACTATTTTTATTTTTTAATAAAGAATACTACACTGAAATATGGGGGCAATTGGGGGACATTTACAAAATGAACCTCTGGTTAATTTTCTGAGCAGTAATTGCTACAGTGAAACTCACGGTAGCAATAACCAGTCACTTGTAATGGCTGGTTATTTATCGTGCGCCCGTAAACTAGCAAATCTGCCCATTTACGGGCCCACAATAAATTAGTGCGCCCCTTGTAATGTAGCCCAAAATCATTGGGATTGTTTTAGACCTTATAATGTAATGTAGGAGTCTCTGTTTCACATAAATAACACTACATGACAATACACACATTTCTCAAGATAAAATTTGTGTTTCCAAACTTTTTTTAAGGGCCTCGCCGTCCTGACAAGACTTCCTAGAATATCTCGCCATTGAACAAGCTACTGAGCTGTTGTTTTGTTCCTGGTAGAGCGCTTCTTTCTTTGTATGCATTTGTATTATGACCCTGGGGAGGTCTCCCTAAGGATGATTGGGGAAACCAGACGTGGACTCCTTGCCCAGTGTGCCTAGAGGAATATGGCTGACGAGGCCCACAGAAGTCCAAAACGATCGTCTGGGTTGTCATAATCCTTATTCAAAGGAGAATTACCTGGTATTTCGGGGCTGGACTGACCTTACTTCAGGAAAGTTTTCCTCTGTGAAAAGCACAACTGGGCTAAAGGGGGCAGCTCCTCGGTGGTAACTCGCCATAGAACAAGTAGAGCACTTCTCTCTTTGTATGCATCTGAGGTTATACCTTTTCTCCTGAGGAACTGCTTACGCTATCATCTGTCTGTACAGCCTTCCTGGACTGCCAATATCTTAAAGACACAAAATATGATATCATCTAAAAAAAAATCATCCAAAAAAAGTATTGTGTTCTCTAAGCAGCTCAAATCAAAATAAAGCTGTAATGTTGTCAATATACTAAGCATGACAAATACTAAATCTAAGGAGTGATTCAGACAGAGAATACATTTGAAAAAAGCTTACCCTTTATTTATATGATCAAATTTGTTTCATTCTCATGATATTTGTTGAAGAGATACATAGGTAGGCGTCTGGTGCACTACATGGTAGGAAATACTGCTGCCCTCTAGTGTTCTTGCAAACGGATAACACTCTAGCAAAACTGCTGACATATAGTTCCCCAGACATGTGAACGCTACTGAGCTTTAATCCCTGCTCATCAACAAAACATAGCAAAATAACAAAGAAAATTTGATAAATAAAGTAAATTAGAAAGTTGTTTAAAATTGCATGTTCTGTCTGAATCATAAAAGAAACTGTTTGGGCTTCATGTCCCTTTAAAGGGACATAAAACAAGTTGGGATAGAGACAAAATATAACAATTTGTACTTTCATTACTTTACCTGCAAATTTATACTGCGGTGCCTCGCCATTAACCCTTTCTTTTAAGTTTCTTAATTGTACAGCCCTAACTCCCCACACACAATTACTTCTATGGCTGTACCTATATCCACCATTGCTTTGGTAGAATGCAGCTCTGCACAGTCATTATCTGCTGGAGCATGCCTAGAAGCAAATAAGATGCTGTGAACTCAGTTGAAATACAATGCCTGTGTTTCTGATGCTAAACACTGATAAGGGGAGTTGGATCAGACTACTACAGACAGCATGGCTATGTAATTTTGCTTATTTTTGAAAATTATTTTAAAATATTTGACAGAAATTTTTAAACAATTTTTTAATGCAAAATATTTTTACTTAAAGGGACAGTCTAGTGAAAATTGAACTTTCATGATTCAGATGGGGCATGCAATTTTAATCAACTTTCCAACTGGCTTTTATCATTAAATCTGCTATGTTCCCTTGGTGGGATTTTTGTAAAGCTAAACCTAGGTAGGCTCAAACTGATTTCTAAACCGTTGAAAACCGCCTCTTAGCTTAGAGCATTTTGAAAGTTTTTCACAGTTAGACAGTACTAGTTCATGTTTGTTATATAAATAACATTGTGCTCACTCCCGTGGAGTTATTTAGGAGTCTGCACTGATTGGCTAAAATGCATATCCATCAAAAGCACTGAGATAAAGGGGCAGTCTGAAAAGGCTTAGATACAAGGTAATCACAGAGGTTAAAAGTATATTAATATAACAGTGTTTGTTATGCAAACCTGGGGAATGGGCAATAAAGGGATTATCTATCTTTTTAAAAAATAACAAGTCTGGTGTAGACTCTCCCTTTAATTTGCCTTTTTATGATATGCACAAATCTCAACATGTTTTATGGCACTTTAATATAGAATATTTATTTTTTAGGAATATTTGAGGTAGTGTCATTTAGAGTAAAGTTATAAGCATACAGGCTATATAAAACATACTTTTTATTAAAGTCCATTCAAATACTTCAGCAATAATAACATTTCAAAAGACCGGTACATTACTGTCATATTACAGCTTTTCTCTGAATGACACTCCCTCAAATATTCCACAAATAGAGGGGTTTGTAGTATATCTAAATCCTCAGATTTAGTATTTGTTATGACAATGAGGCCTATTTAACAAAGGTCTGTTGGACCTGATCCGACAGTGCGGATCAGGTCCTACAGACCTCGCTGAATGCGGAGAGCAATACGCTCTCCGTATTCAGCATTGCACCAGCAGCTGCTGTGAGCTGCTGGTGCAATTCCGCCCCCTGCAGACTCGCGGCCAATCGTCCGCCAGCAGGGGGTTGTCAATCGGGTCGGGTTGAATTGTTGGCGATCTCTGTCCGCCTCCTCAGAGCAGGCGGACAGGTTATGAAGCAGCGGTCTTGAGACCGCTGCTCCATAACTTGTGTTTCTGGCGAGTCTGAAGGCTCGCCAGAAACACGGGGCATCAAACTCCATACAGAGCTTGATAGATATGCCCCAATATCTTTAAGCCTGACTCATTTTTATTCTTATTGAGTAAATGGAAATATATTGCATCTTAAGTGCCACCGAATAAACATGCAAAGAAAACTAGATTTGTATGTATTTAGTAGAAGAGTTTTACAAAAAAAAAGAAGATAAGTAAAAATGTGTTCTCTCAACTCTGTTTCATAGATCTAGATTCCGGTCCAGTGAATCATATTTTTGGATGGGTTTTCTTGGTCTGATAAGACATTTTTAAGTGCTGGGCTATCATGATAAGAACATAAGTTTTTAACACTATTTGGATGACTTCATAAAACATTGGCTCATCATTGGTTCCATATTCCAACTGACCCCGAAAACCATAACAGGGGATTTGGATTCCCAACTCAGTTTAATTTTCTATCAACATATTCCACTATTTGAAAGCCAATTTTCCACATTATGATATAGTTCTAAATGACTTGCTGGACAACCAAATCCTTTTGCCCAGTTTCAGTTCATGTCCGATCATCCTAAATTCACATCCTGGTTAATTTTAGTCATCATAAGACTCATCCTTAAAGGGGCACTCAAGTCAAAATTAAACTTTCATTATTCAGATAGACCATGCATTTTTAAACATCTTTCCAATTTACTTCCATTAACAAAATGTGCACAGTCTTTTTATATTTACACTTTTTGAGTCACCAGCTCCTACTGAGCATGTGCAAGAATTCACAGAATATATACGTATAAGCATTTCTGATTGGCTGATGCCTGTCACATGATACAGGAAGAGTGGAAATAGACGTAACTTTGATGGGTTTTCTTAGTCTAATAAGTTATTTTCAAGTTCTGAGCTATCACAATAAGAACATAAATGGGAAACATTTTTTTGGATGACTTCTTAAAACATTAGCTCATGGTTAATCCCTTATTTCAAATGATCCCAAAAGCCATAACAGGGGATTTGGAAGACCCATTAATTCTAATTTTTTAATCAACACACTCCACCATGTAAAAGTCACTGTGAACTATTATGAGATAGTTCCAAATTGGACAACCAAATATATAGTAATGCCTGGGTCTGAGAATGAAATGATGCCCCCCCCAGTAGTAACATTACTGATTAGCATATCAATTGGACCAGTTAGTCTCATGTTTTATCATCACATTCCACATTTTAAAAGTTCTCTTTTACCCATTAAGAGATAGTTCTAAATGTTTTGTTGGACAACCAAAGACTTTTACACACGCTAGTTTCACATCAGATCGAACTAATCCACATCCTGGTTAGTTTTAAACTTTTATAATCAAGATGAGAAACATAATTGCTGCGTTTTTGTACCTTGTGTAAAACATGTTATTATAGATCCCTCTGTCTAAGGTGTTAACAAATATAATGGTATGAGAAATAGAAGGGATATGATTCTGTTTAACAATAAATAAATAAAAAGTAAAAATAATAGTGAGCTAGAGATTCTAGACTGTAGAATGATAATGCTATGTCTTTAGTCCAATCAGAAGAACTGACAGACTCTAAATAGTGTGTCACATAGTGTGACTTGCCAGTTTTGTAATAATAGAAATATGCACAGACAAAGTAATAGTGTCAGATGAATTGAATGTCACAAAAAAAAATCTTTCATTCTGTGTGATATGTTAATGTGCTCATGGTATAGTTCAGAATTTGTTTGTTATTTCCGAAGGGAAAAGATTTATGGCAGCTGAGGATCAGATGGACAGCAGATTAAACTTAAAGGGGCATTTTAGTATAAAAATGGCATGTTATAATGTGTTAGATCATGTAATTTTAGCACTACTGACCCTGCAAGCTTTTGTGTTTAACCCCTGCAAAATGGTTAAACACATAGTTAAAGGCCTACTTGAAAGCCTTAGAGAACTTCTGGACACAAAGAGACATAGCCAACGAGTCTTTTAGCAGCAGCAGTTAAACAACCCTGTTAATCACCGTCCATGGTATTACGAGTCTTGAAATGACAGGCTCACCGCTCACTTTTTTGGTCAGACTCGAAAATCCCGAAAATCCACTTACGTCAATTGCGTATCCTATATTTTCAATGGGACTTGCATAACGCCAGTATTACGAGTCTTCCAAAAAGTGAGCAGTACAGCCTCTCCTGTCAAGAATGATACCGGATTTAAAAGTCAGTAGTTAAGAGTTTTATGGGCTAACGCAGTAGCATAAAACTCTTAACTAAAGTGCTAAAAAGTACACTAACACCCATAAACTACCTATTAACCCCTAAACCGAGGCCCCCCACATCGCAAACACAAAAAAAAAATGTAACCCCTAATCTGCCGCTCCGGACATCGCCGACACTATAATAAATATATTAACCCCTAAACCGCCGCACTCCCGCATTGCAAACACTAGTTAAATATTATTAACCCCTAATCTGCCTGCCCTAACATCGCCGACACCTACCTACATTTATTAACCCCAAATCTGCTGCCCCCAACGTCACCGCCACTATAATAAAGTTATTAACCCCTAAACTTAACACCCCCTAACTTAAATATAATTTTAATAAATCTAAATAAAATTACTATAATTAGCTAAATCATTCCTATGTAAAACGAAATACTTACCTGTAAAATAAAACCTAAGATAGCTACAATATAACTAATAATTACATTGTATCTATTTTAGGGTTTATTTTTATTTTACAGGCAACTTTGTATTTATTTTAACTAGGTACAATAGTTATTAAATAGTTATTAACTATTTAATAACTTCCTAGCTAAAATAAAGACAAATTTACCTGTAAAATAAAACCTAACCTATGTTACAATTACACCTAACACTACACTATAATTAAATTAATTATCTAAACTAAATACAATTAATTACAATTTAAAAAAATTACCTAAAGTACAAAAAAAAACTCCACTAAATTACAGAAAATAATGAAAAAATTACAAGAATTTTAAACTAATTACACCTACTCTAATCCCCCTAACAAAATAAAAAGCCCCCCAAAATAAAAAAAAGCCCTACCCTACCCTAAATTACAAATAGCCCATAAAAGGGCCTTTTGCGGGGCATTGCCCCAAAGTAATCATCTCTTTTACCTGTAAAAAAAAGTACAATACCCCCCCAACATTAAAACCCACCACCCACACACCCAACCCTACTCTAAAACCCACCCAATACCCCCTTAATAAAACCTAACACTAACCCCTTGAAGATCACCCTACCTTTAGAAGTCTTCACCCAACCGGGCCGAAGTCCTCAATGAAGCCGGGCGAAGTGGTCCTCCAGACGGGCAGACGTCTTCATCCAAGCTGGGAAGAAGAGGTCCTCCAGATGGGCAGATGGGTATAGTCTTCATCCAGGCGGCATCTTCTATCTTCATCCATCCGTCACGGAGCGGCTCCATCTTCAAGACATCCAACGCGGAGCATCCTCTTCAAACGACGTCCTCTTCCAAATTCTATCAGCCAATCGGAATTAAGGTAGAAAAAAATCCTATTGGCTGAAGCAATCAGCCAATAGTATTGAAGTTCAATCCTATTGGCTGATCCAATCAGCCAATAGGATTGAGCTCGCATTCTATTGGCTGATTGGATCAGCCAATAGAATGCAAGCTCAATCCTATTGGCTGATTGCATCAGCCAATAGGATTTTTTCTACCTTAATTCCGATTGGCTGATAGAATTCTATCAGCCAATCGGAATTGAAGGGATACCATCTTGGATGACGTCATTTAAAGGAACCTTCATTATTCAGTTGGTCATCGTTTGAAGAGGATGCTCCGCGTCGGCTGTCTTGAAGATGGAGCCGCTCCGAGCCAGATAGATGAAGATAGAAGATGCCGTCTGGATGAAGACTTCTGCCTGTCTGGAGGACCTCTTCTTCCCGGCTTGGATGAAGACTTCTGCCCGTCTGGAGGACCACTTCGCCCGGCTTCGTTGAGGACTTTGGCCCGGGTTTATTTTATAGGTAAGTATTTAGTTTTAAATAGGAATAATTTAGTTAATTGTAGTTATTTTATTTAGATTTATTTAAATTATATTTAAGTTGGGGGAGTTAGGGTTAGACTTAGGTTTAGGGGTTAAGAACTTTAATATAGTTGCGGCGACGTTGGGGGCGGCAGATTAGGGGTTAATAAGTGTAGTTAGGTGGCAGCGACATTGGGGGCGGCAGATTAGGAGTAAATAAATATAATGTAGGTGTCGGCGATGTTGGGGGCAGCAGATTAGGGGTTAATAAGTATAATGTAGGTGGCGGCGG
The DNA here is from genome assembly GCF_027579735.1 of Bombina bombina. Classification (NCBI taxonomy): domain Eukaryota; kingdom Metazoa; phylum Chordata; class Amphibia; order Anura; family Bombinatoridae; genus Bombina; species Bombina bombina. The sequence goes on along the minus strand of NC_069509.1, from coordinate 145,879,276 downwards.
TGTCCGAAGCGGAAGAATAGGGGTTAATAATATAATGCAGGTGTTGGTGATGTCGGGGCGGCGGATTAGGGGTTAATAAGTGTAAGATTAGGGGTGTTTAGACTCGGGGGTTCATGTTAGGGTGTTAGGTGTAGACATAAAATGTATTTCCCCATAGAAATCAATGGGACTGCGTTAAGAGCTGAACGCTGCTTTTTTGCAGGTGTTAGTTTTTTTTCCAGCCAGCTCTCCCCCATTGATTCCTATGGGGAAATCGTGCACGAGCAAGTTTTGCCAGCTCAAGGCTACCGTAAACAGCGCTGGTATTGAGGTGAGATGTGGAGCAAAATTTTGCTCTCCGCTCACTTTTCTGCAGCTAACGCCGGGTTTCTAAAAACCCTTAATTCCAGCGTTGTCTGCAAGTGAGCGGTGAGGTGAAACTGCTCGTTAGCACCGCACCCCTGTTACCGCAAAACTCGTAATCTAGGTGATAGATTTGCTAAAATTACGTGCTCTAATGATTTAACAATGTCCCTTGGGAAAAAGAGTTTTTTTTTCTATTGGGTCTGGAATTGCCAAGAACAAAAGTGTTTCTTGCATACTTATTGGCTAACACCAGAAGGAGATGGTCAGTAGTTATTGAATAGTGTAAATCCCATCAGCAAAAAAACTCTTTAGAATAAAGTTTATAACCACATGAATAAGTCAACATAAATAAGTCATTAAATGGACAGCACATATATCATTTTCAGATGCAACAAATAAAACAAATATATATATATATATATATATATTTATTTTACATTCCTCTGGTTCTTAATGCACATCTCTAACAATAAAGGGCTAGATTACAAGTGGAGCACTTTTTAACACACCCTCTCGAGCGAAGCAAGCTTTTTGCGCACGTCGGGTTGCGCTCATATTATGAGTTGAAAGTAAACTGTTTTCGCTCACGCGCTAACCCGACGAGCGCAAAAAGCCGAACTTACATTCACGTATTCCACCATAGAAGTCAATGTAGAAAAAGGTGGAAAAAACCTAACACCATACTCGCACGCAAACCCGATCGCATATTCTCATGATAGCTAACTCGACATGAAAATATGAATATTTCACATTCCAATGTTCTTCACATTGTAGAATATGTTCTATTTATTAAGAAATACACATATATAATGGTATTTTGGTACAATATATATATATATAATATATATATATAAATATATATATATGCCTATAAATATATAAATTTATATATAGGTATAGATAAATACAGATATATATATATATATATATATATATATATATATCTATTTAGAAATACATAGAACATATTCTGCTGTGTGCTAAACATTGGAATGTCAAATATTTACAGTAAATACACAGTATAACAATTAAATATGAATATTGCATAAATATGTTTTTACACGTTTTCATTTACTTAACTGCAAAGGGCTCAATCCATATATATATATATATATATATATATATATATATATATATATATATATATATATATATATATATATATATATAATTTGTAAATAAGCACTCACTGGTCTTCAGCCGTCTGTGTTTAACAAACTCTATTAGTGACGTTTCCGGACAAAACACAGTCCCTTCCTCTGACAAACAAACAACTCATGTGAAAAGCAAACTTTTAAAGGTCTGTGAAACCCTCCCTCTACCCTGGTCAATCCCCAGGTGGGCATATTACCCAAAAATATATAAACAATGCGGGAATCTTTAATCTCAATGATCAATGATACAAACTACCAAAAGGCTCACCTTTCGTCAAGCACACATCCGTCCAATCAGCTTAACTTCCCACTCACATTTGTAAGTGTAAAAACTCAACTCTCAAATTTACATCTCATATCAAAAACCACAATCCCTTCTTATTATTACCGTTTACTCAAACCAAAAACAACCCCAGTGAACCATAAAGATGATCATACTTCCTATTTAATTCAAATACTTAACAAAAACCCCAATGTCAGAGCATACTATTCAAAATGAGTCCACTCATATCTTGCCTACTGTAATAGCCTCACTGGCACTAATTATTCCCTGGTCCTCAAAATGCCATGATACAAAACACACCTCCATCCAATAGAGTGACCACTTCACCATAGGAGCCCACCCTATAAGCCATAAACTAGGTGTTAGATCAGATGTCTGCACAAAGACCAATCACTTATCAAATCATAATGCACTTATTTACTCTGGTCTCAACATGCCAAATAAAATTTATTGTAAACCACCGGGCCAGTTGTACATTCGCCTGTACCTCATGCCAATTTCTTCACACCCCAAATACAATCAACCGCAGGATTCTAGGATCACCACACAGTGTGTTAAAATTAATGTTAAAAAATTAAAAACAAATTGCAAACAAATCATGACATTGCCCACAGAGTCGCAACATCAGATTAATTTACTTAATCTCAAATTGATATATATTACCCCAATTTGAGGAATCAAACAATCATCAAGAAAATATCTTCCCAATGAACTCATGAACTCTCATCAGCTTGTATTTATATTGCTTTTTGGGGGTATATTATTTATCCGATCTATAAAAATTGGTACTGTGGGGAAGCCCCCATCATAGCAATAGATCAATCTTAAATATTATCATGGAACCATGTACTCTCATTTATAATCTAAATTGAAACAGTTGTGTTATACACGATTAGGATGCCCCATCATGTTGTCAATTCAATAATGATCCTGGACTCTCATATACAATTTTTATATTCTACAGATAGCATTGCCACTCTGTTGGTACATTTAGTCCTCTTGGATTGAGGGTCCCCAGCTCATAGATCCATCTTGTCTCCTTCTGTAAGAGGATCTTTGCCCTGTTACCACCTCTTATGAGTTTAGGGACATGAGCTATAATCTGAAACCTTAAGTCCTTCACAGTGTGACCCGCCTCCACAAAGTGACGAGCAACCGGTCGGTCGGAATTTCCTTTTAGGGTGGCTGTCCTAATACTTGACCGATGATTCGCCATCCTCGTTCTTGTATCATCCACTGTTTTCCCTGTATAATACTTCCCACACGGGCAATTTAGCAAATAAATTATGACTTGTGTAGTACAAGTTAAGAAGATCTTGATCTCATACTTTCTTTTACGTTCCGGATGTTGGTAGTGTGTACCTGTGATCATACCGTTGCAAGTAACGCAACTTATACATCTGTAGCACCCTTTCTTTTTATTCAGCCAAGTTTCTTGTGGTGTTTTAATCATATCTGTTTTCATTAGCTAGTCCTTCAGACTCTGACCCCTCCTATATCCTATTCTTCTGGTATATCTGAAGAAGGGCTGGAAGCTAAGGTGCGTATCTCTGAAAGTACTTTCTTATTATATCCCCTCTCAATGAATGTTTGTGTTATCTCATCCAACTGCGTTACGCACCTTACTCCATCTGTGTTGCTCCGTATAACCCTTTGGAACTGCGCCTTTGGGATATTCTTGATTAGAGTTGGTTGATGGCAACTTTTTGCATGTAGGATTGAATTATGATCCGCATCTTTCCGAAATAGCGTTGTTCCCAATCTATCTGTGTCTTTGAAAATTTTCACATCCAGATAGTCCACAGTTTCCGTGCCAAACCTAATAGTGTCTTCTATCTCATTTAGGCTTACTTACAAATATCTGACACAGCAATGGGGTCTAATGTGGCCCCATCCCTGGCTATTCTCTTTATTGCCGACTATGAGACCCAGAAGATGAAGATCTTTGAGATGCATCAAGTCAAATATTATTGTCGATACATCGATTACCTCTTCCTCCTGTGGGAGGATGGAGAGGATACACTAAATACTTGGGTCAAAAGCCTGAACGAGTTGGAAGACACTATTAGGTTTAGCCACACTGCTAGCACGGAAACAGTGAACTATATGGATGTGAGAATTTTCAAAGACACAGATAGATTGGGAACAACGTTATTTCTGAAAGAGACTGATCCTAATTCAATCCTACATGCAAAAAGTTGCCATCAATCAACTCTAATCAAGAATATCCCAAAGGCGCAGTTCCAAAGGGTTATACGGAACAACACCGATGGAGTAAGGTGCGTAACCCAGTTGGATTAGATGACGCAAAGATTCATCGAGAGGGGATATAATAAGAAAGTACTTTCATAGATACGCAGCTTAGCTTCCATCCCTTCTTCAGGTAAACCAGAAGAAGTTATTACTTCCAAACAAATGACCTTTGTGACCATGTATTCACCAGATAAATATGCGATAACAAGAGCATTGAAAGATGAGTGGAAGTAGTTGGAGGCTGATCGATCATTACCATTCACGAAGTGTGAGGTCCCAAGAATAGGATATAGGAGAGGTCGGAGTCTGAAGGACTCACTAATGAAAACAAATATGGTTGAAACACCACAAGAAACTTGGCTGAATAAAAAGAAGGGGTGCTACAGATGTATAAGTTGTGTTACTTGCAACGGCATGATCACAGGTACACACTTCCAACATCCGGAATGTAAAAGAAAGTATGAAATCAAGTTCTTCTTAACCTGTACTACACAATTCATAATTAATCTGCTAAATTGCCTGTGTGGGAAGTATTATACAGGGAAAACAGTGGATGACGCAAGAACGAGGATGGCAAATCATCGGTCAAGTATTAGGACAGCCATCCTAAAGGAAAATCCGACCAACCGTTGGCTCGTTACTTTATGGAGGCGGGTCACACTGTGAAGGACTTAAGGTTTCGGGTTATAGATCATGTCCCTAAACTCATAAGAGGTGGTAACACGGCAAAGATCCTCTTACAGAAGGTTACAAGATGGATCTACGAGCTGGGGACCCTCAATCCAAGAGGACTAAATGTACACACAGGGTGGCAATGCTACCTGTAGAATATAAAAATTGTATATGAGAGTCCAGGATCATTATTGAAATGACAACATGATGGGGCGTCCTAATCGTGTATAACACAACTGTTTCAATATAGATTATAAATGAGAGTACATGGTTCCATGATAATATTTAAGATTGATCTATTGCTATGATGGGGGCGTCTCCACAGTACCAATTTTTATAGATCGGATAAATAATATACTCCCAAAAATCAACATAAATACAACCTGATGAGAGTTCATGAGTTCACTGGGAAGATATTTTCTTGATGATTGTTCAATTCCTCAAATTGGGGTAATATATATATCAATTTGAGATTAAGTAAGGTAATCTGATGTTGTGACTCTGTGGGCAATGTCATGATATGTTTGCAATTTGTTTTTAATTTTTAAACATTCATTTTAACACACTGTGTCGTGATCCTAGAGGCCTGCGGTGGATTGTCTTTGGGGTGTGAAGAAATTGGCATGAGGTACAGGCGAATGTACAACTGGCCCAGTGGTTTACAATAAATTTTATTTGGCATGTTGAGACCAGAGTAAATAAGGGCATTATGATTTGATAAGCAATTGGCCTTTGTGCAGACATCTGGTCTGACACCTAGTTTGTGGCTTGTAGGGTGGGCTCCTATGGTGATGTGGTCACTCTATTGGATAAAGGTGTGCTTTGTATCATGGCATTTTGAGGACCAGGGAATAATTAGTGCCAGTAAGGCTATTACAGTAAGCAAGATATGCTCATTTGAATAGTATGGTCTGGCATTGGGGTTTTTGTTAAATATTGGACTTAAATAGGAAGTATGATCATCTTTAGGGTTCACTGGGGTTGTTTTTGGTTTGAGTAAACAGTAATAATGAGAAGGGATTGTGGTTTTTTATATGATATGTACATTTGAGAGTTCAGTTATTATTTGTTATAGACGATCATTATATCTACAGCGCCACATATGTTCATTAACTGCTTATACTCTTTAGCAATGATACGCCTATATAGTGAATGGTTAGGGGAGTTTAGCCAATGAGAGATGATCTTGTGGGTTATGGGCACTCCCCTACCATGGCGTGTGATGTGGAAGATGTTTTGACAAATCGACTGGTATTGCACCCTGAGTGATCTGTGTGGGGGTCCCCACATGAGTTACTTGATGGCAATCGATAAGGGATGTGATCGAGATGTCGGCACTGCACCTATTCGTGCAGATATATGATCTGTATTTTATGCTTACAAATGTGAGTGGGAAGTTAAGCTGATTGGTCGGATGTGTGCTTGACGAAAGGTGAGTATTTTGGTAGTTTGTATCATTGATCATTGAGTAAAGATTCACGCATTGTTTATATATTTTTGGGTAATATGCCCACCTGGGGAGTAACCAGGGTAGGTAGACCTATGGGATGAGTTCGGGAATGATTTTGATACTCCTCTGTTGTGACGTCAGGAGGCACATACGAGTAGAGCCAAGGGACACTAAGGAGCACTGAAATTGGATCTTAGCTTAAGAGTGAGTGATATTTTTATACTGGTACACATAGGGATTATTAGGATTCAGTAAGATTATCATGGGTGTTGCTTGACAGCTATGAACGTTGGTGCGGTCTGAATACCCTATCTCGTTCACTATGCACGTAGCTATTGGTGTGTTTGGGATCCACCAGTAGGATTGTAAGGAATGACCTGTAAATTAATATAATGTTTTCGTTAAATGATTGGATCAAACTGGGGTTTGTTGTATACCTCTGGGATTGTGATTGGCTGAACTTATTCTTTGACATAATGAGGAATTGATTGTAACAAGAAATAGTATGCCAGCTTTCTTAAACACCTTTCAGATCTGATCCCCGTTATGCTCTTGGATATTTATATATGTTTCATATTATGACACTAAGAAAGTTTTGTATAAATTGCTGTCACAAAACAGGCTTATTTTTAACAGTATTTTTTATCCTATCACAACAATTGTTTTTTTGCACACGGACAGCCATGATTGGCTGAGATGAGGGGGAGGGTTTCACAGGCCTTTAAAAGTTTGCTTTTCATATGAGTTGTTTGTCAGAAGAAGGGACTATGTTTTGTCACGAAACGTCACTAATAAAGTTTGTTAAACACAGAGGGTTGGAGACCAGTGAGTGCTTATTTACAAATCATATGTTTGAACGCTGGAAAGCACCCTGGCAGTTGCTGTTTGACGGGGAGAGTGCATACACCAAAACTGCTACTATATATATATATATATATATATATATATATATACACTCACCGGCCACTTTATTAGGTACACCTTGCTAGTACCAGATTGGACCCCCTTTTATTATTATTATACTTTATTTATGAAGCACCAACATGTTCCGCAGCGCTGCACATGGGTACAATTCATTTAAATAAAACAATGGTATCGAACTTGTAAGAGACAAGACAACATTTTACAAACACATACAGGAGGAATTGAGGGCCCTATTCCCATGGGAACTTACAATCTAGAAGGGTAGGAGGTTGAGAAACAGGAGGTGAGGACTGCAAGATTGAGAAAGATGTTAGTGCAGAGTTAGATGAGGGAAATGTTAGGTAAGTAAATTAATTTATTACTGAGTTGGGTGGTAGGCTTCTCTGAACAAAAAAAAAGTCTGACAGCATGCGGGAGAGTGTTCCAGAGGGTAGATGTTGCACTACAGAAGTCCTGCAGTCTAGCTTGGGAAGAGGTGATAGTCGAACATGCAAGGAGCAGGTCATCATTGGATCTTAGTGGGCGGCTGGAGTATTCTTGTTGATTAGAGAGGATAGGTAGTGGGGAGTGGCGTTGGTGAGAGTATTGTATGTAAGAGTGAGAATTTTTAATTTGATTCTGCTGTGAATGGGGAGCCAATGAAGGGACTCGCAGAGAGGTGCAGCAGATACAGAGCAACGGGAAAGGTGGATTAGCCTTGCAGAGGCATTTTGGATGGTTTGAAGGGGAATGAGGAAAGGGGAAAGAGGAAGGCCAGTAAGTAGGTTATTGCAGTAGTCAGGTCGGGACATAACAAGGGAGTTGTAATGCTCGTGGGATACTCCTCTATCAGACCGAACTCGGCCAGTAGTCTTGTTATCCCGGCGTCGAGCTAGAATGATAGGGAATATGCCAGAGCAAAGAAAGTAGTAAGATGAGGAGAGTGGCACTCACCACAGGCAGGACAGTCCCCAGTGGCAACAGCATAGCAGTCCAAGGGCAAACCACTAGAATGGTCAGGCAGGCAGGGTTCGGCAATGAAGAGACAATCCAGAACAACAGGGGTTGATGAGCAGAGTAGTCAGACAGGCAGGTTCAGCAATAGAATAACAGTCCAGAAATTTAGGAGTTAACCAGATAGAGTTGTCAGTAAGCAGGTAGGAATCAGCAGCAGTATAACAGTCCAGCAATTTAGGGGTTAACCAGGTAGAGAAGTTGGTAAGAAGGCAGGGATCAGCAGCAGTAAATCAGTAGAGAGAACCATCTGTCACACCCAGGAGCACACAGAGTGACACCTATACTTGGGCAGTGACAGATCGTTAGAGAGCAGTTCAAATAGGCGAAGGATTTGTGCCAGTGAGGACCCACCAGCATCAGGAGCGTGCAGCGGTGACATCAGTGCCACATGCATCCTGAGCCGACACTGCCCCTGGCAACGAGCAGGAAGGAGATGCCGCCCCCTAGCACAGGGACATAGCCCCCTCCACAAGGGTTCCCTCTGGGAACCGGAGTCAGCTTCACAGGATGAGCAGCATGGAACTTGGATATCAGAGATGGAGCATGCACATCACGGGTAGGAACCCAGGAACGATCCGCCAGGGAGTAACCCTTCCAATGTACCAGGTATTGCAATTGTCTGCACCTGTATCTGGAGTCCAGAATCTTAGCTACCTCATATTCGGGGTCCCCGCGTATCAGGAGCGGAGGAGGTGGAGCTCGGAACCGGGTTTATCTATTCTTGATGTAAGGTTTAAGCAGGGAGATGTGGAAGACCGGATGTATACGTAGGGTTTTTGGCAAGGCTACTTTGTAGGCAACAGGAGACAGTCTTTTCAGGACCTTGTAAGGACCGATATATCTGGGCCCCAATTTGTAGCAGGGTTGATGTAGACGCATGTGTAGGGTAGATATCCAAACATGGTCACCTATTGGAATGGTACGTACAGAAGCCCTGTGACGATCAGCAAACTTCTTATATCTAGAGACAGCAGAACGTAGCTGAGAGCGAATACATTGCCAATGAGTGGTGAGTCCAGTGATGTGTCGGTCTGCAGCAGGAACCCCAGTGGACTGAGTTGAAAGAGGAAACACATGAGGTTGATACCCAGCTGCGGCTTGAAATGGAGAACCTCGAAGAGAAGAGTGCCAATGAGTGTTTATTGCCAGCTCGGCTAGGGGTAGCAACTAAGACCAGTTGGTATGGCTAGTGTTGACAAAGGCTCTAAGGTAGGCTTCAAGATCCTGGTTTGCTCTAAGTTAGTCCGTTGATCTGTGGATGGAAGCCAGAGGACAAAGACACCTTGGTTCCAATTGATTTACAAAAGACCCTCCAAAAGGCAGAGATAAACTGAGGGCCTCTTTCAGAAACAATGTTCACAGGAATGCCATGAAGTCGTACCACATGCAAGAGAAAAAGAGACGATAATTCTTGACCAGAAGGTAGTTTGGTTAGTGGGACGAAGTAAGCCAGTCTGGAAAAGCGGTCTACCACCACCCAGATTACTGTATGGTGGTTGGAAGAAGGAAGGTCCACAATGAAGTCAATAGTTATGTGTGTCCAGGGTTGTTTGGGAATGGACAATGGTTGGAGCAAGCCAGGAGGCAAGGATCGGGGAGTCTTGTTGGCTGCACAAATCTTGCAGGTTTTTACATAATCCTGAGCATCAGACTTTCTGGTAGGCCACCATGCATGTTGGGAAAGATGCTTGAAAGTCTTAGTCAAACCAGGATGTCCTGAAAGTTTGCTATCATGAGCCCAGGCTACCACAGGGATACGTAGATTCCGAGGTACAAAGAGGATATCGGAGGCCATGGGGCACCAGGAGGTTTACTAGACTGAGCTTGTTGCAATCTTTGCAGAAGGGTGGTGTTGAGTTGAGCAACCACACAGGAGGGGGGTATGATGTGTTCGATAGGAGCTTCTGAGGAATCACTTGAGTGAGGGAACTAACGGGAAAGGGTGTCCACCTTCTTGTTCTTGGTCTCAGGAAGATAAGAGACCACAAAGTTAAAACGGGAAAAGAACAAGGCCCACCTGGCCTGTCGGGGATTGAGTTGATGGGCAGTCTCTAGGTAAGTCAGATTCTTGTGATCGGTGAGAATCTGAATAGGATTGGTGGTGCCCTCTAACCAGTGACACCATTCCGTCAAGAGTTCACGGTTACCCACATGGTAGTTCCTCTCAGCAGGAGTAAAGCGTTTAGAGAAAAATGCTACTGGGTGTGACTTGGAAGTCAAAGGGTCCCTCTGGGTGAGAACAGCTCCAGCTCCTATCTCAGAGGCATCAACCTCTAAAGTGAACTGTAGGTCAGGATGAGGATGGTGAAGGACAGGAGCTGAACAAAAAGCCTTTTTCAGACAAGAGAAGGTGTTTACCGCCTCAGGAGGCCAATGTTTACAGTGTTTGCTCTGCTTTGTCAATTCAGTGAGAGGAGCCACTGTTTGAGAAAAGTTCTTTATAAACTTGTGGTAGTAATTGGAGAATCCCAAGAATCTCTGCAATCCCTTTAGAGAGGTAGGTTGAGGCCATTCTAGTACTGCAGTGAGTTTAGCAGGATCCATGGCAAAGCCCTACTTCAAGATGACATAACCAAGGAATTGTGTTTGCTCCTAATCAAGCTCACATTTTTCTAATTTGGCTACCAAAGATTTCTCTCTGAGGCGAAGAAGCACTTGTCTCACGTGCCTATGATGCTCCTCTAAAGTGGAAGAGAAATCAAGGATATCATTCAGATAAACGATGACCGTGCGGTTGAGGAGATCACGGAAGAGATCACGGAAGACATCATTGACAAATTCCTGGAAGACAGCAGGGGCGTTACACAGCCCAAAAGGTATTACAAGGTATTCATAATGAACAGATCTTGTGTTAAAGGCGGTTTTCCATTCGTGGCCTGGAAAGATGCGAATCAGATTGTATGCCCCACGTAAGTCCAATTTGGTGAAAAAGCGAGCATGCTGGACTGAATCATACAGTTCAGTGATCAAAGGTATGGGATAGCGATTCTTGATGGTTTTGTTGTTCAAGGACCTGTAGTCAATGCAGGGTCTGTGCCCGCCATCCTTCTTACTGACAAAAAAGAAGCCAGCCCCAGCAGGAGAGGAAGAAGGACGAATAAACCCTTTGGCTACGTTCTCTTGGATGTACTCCTACATGGATTTGGTTTCAGCCTTGGATAGTGGATAAGTCCTCCCTTTAGGAAGTGGGGCTCCGGAAAAGAGGTCGATCTTGCAGTCATAAGGACGGTGGGGTGGCAGCACATCAGCTGCTTTTTTCTTGAACACATCCACAAAGTCAGTGTATACTGAAGGAAGGTTTGAAGGAGTCAGTATACTGGCTATGGGAATATGGGGCAGAGGAATGACTTTAGCAAGACAGGAGTGGAAACAGGAGGTACCCCAGGAGGCCAGTTGTCCCTCAGCCCAGTCGAACTATGGATTGTGTACCGGAAGCCAAGGAAGACCAAGGATGACAGGTTGTGCTGGGTAATGAAAGACCTCAAACTGCAGCTGTTCAGAGTGGAGGATTCCCACAGTCAGGGTCAGGGGTGCTGACACAAAATGTATCATGCCTGAACCAAGGGGGGTGCCATCCAGGGTGGTTATTTTGAGACAGTGTCTTTTCTGCAGAAGAGGTAAACTGGCTTGCATCATAAAATGACGATCCCGGAAGTTTCCAGCTACCCTTGAATCAATGAAGGCTTGAGTGTGGACTGTATTTTGGAGGAAGGTAAGGGTAAAAGGTACCAGGATTAGAGAGGAGTGAGGGGATTTTGTTGAGACCATGCTTAGAGGTACCCCAATGTTATCCTCTAAGCATTGGCTTTTCCCGGCCGAATGTCACAGTCCTTCAGTTGGTGGGTGTTGGATCCACAATAAAAACATAGTCTCAGTCTCCTTCTTCTCTGTCTTTTAGACTCTGAAGGTTTGAAGGAGGAGAGATCCATGGGTTCCTCTACTGAGGTAGCTGGAGTAGCTGAAGGGGTTGCGGCTGCTGTCGTAACTGGGCGAACAGGAGGTCGGGAGGGAAGGCCCCTCCTAGCTCTGTCTCTCTCGGCTTGTCTTTCCTGAAAGCGAGAGTCCAGATTGATACAAAGCGCTATAAAATCATCCAAAGAAGAGGGAATATCACGATAAGTGAGTTCATCTTTGATGCGCTCATGGAGACCCCTCCTGAAGACTGCCTTCAGAGCACTGCTATCCCAAGTGGTTTCTAGTGCCAAGGTGCAGAACTCAATGGAAAATTGTGCCATGGTTTTACTGCCTTGGCAGAGATCCAGGAGAGAATATTCCACAGCAGAGGTATGGCCAGAAGTCCCAAACACAGAAGACAAGGCAGTAATGAACTCATCAGCATCTTGCAAGAGTGTAGCATTCTGTTCCAAAAGGGGGGAGACCCAGGCTAGAGCTTTGTCCTTTAACAAAGAAATGATAAAGGTGACCCTTGACTGATGAGACTGGAAGGTGTGATGATCATTGCGGAAGTGCAACCTGCATTGGTTCAGAAAGCCCCTGCAGTCAGTAGTACCATCATACTTGACAGGCAAGGGTATTCGGGGTATACTTCCAGGAGTGGAGGAAGAAGTCACAGCACTGGGAGTAGGGGCTGGTGGTGTATCAACAGGAGCGGCATCCCTCGCGGCAACTAGTAAGGCGAGCTGAGCGGTAATAGCCTCCAGCTTGGAATCCATATTCTGCAGCTGCATAGTATGGGTTCCCAACATCTGTCACTGAAGATAAACAGCTTGTGCCACCTCATCTGGCTGCATGGCCCAAGTATAATGTAATGCTTGTGGGATACTCCTCTATCAGACCGAACTCGGCCAGTAGTCTTGTTATCCCGGTGTTGAGCCGGAATGATAGGGAATATCCCAGAGCTAAGAAAGTAGTAAGATGAGGAGAGCGGCACTCACCACAGTCAGGACAGTCCCCAGCGGCAACAGCAGAGCAGTCCAAGGGCACACCACTAGAATGGTTAGGCAGGCAGGGTTTGGCAACGACGAGACAATCCAGAACAGGGGTTGATGAGCAGAGTAGTCAGACAGGCAGGTTCGGCAACAGAATAACAGTCCAGCAATTTAGGGGTTAACCAGGTAGAGTAGTCAGTAAGCAGGCAGGAATCAGCAGCAGTATAACAGTCCAGCAATTTAGGGGTTAACCAGGTAGAGTAGTCAGTAAGCAGGCAGGGATCAGAAGCAGTAAATCAGTAGATAGAACGATCTGTCACACCCAGGAGCATACAGAGTGACACCTATAATTGGGCAGTGACAGATCATTAGTGAGCAGTTCAAATAGGCGCAGGATTCGTGCCAGTGAGGACCCACCAGCATCAGGAGCATGCAGCGGTGACGTCAGCGCCGCACGCATCCTGAGCCGACACTGCTCCTAGCAATGAGCAGGAAGAAGACGCCGTACCCCTAGCAACGGCTAGAGTGGCGCGGCGTGACAGGAGTGGATTATTTGCTTTGTGGTGTTAGCGCTCAGAAAAGGGCAAATCTTGAAAATATTGTGTAGGTAGTTGCGGCAGGATGAAGAAAGCGATTGGATGTGGGGAACGAAGATTTGAGTCAAGTGTTACTCCAAGGCAGTGGACTTGGGGCAATAGGGAGATGGTGATGCCATCAACATGGATAAAAAAAATCAGAAGTTGACATAGAGCTTGAGGGGGGGATTAGAAGGAGCTCAATCTTGGACATGTAATCTTTAGGTGGTGAGAGGCCATCCAGGAAGAAATACCAGATAAGCAGTCGCTGACATGAGAAAGGACAGAGGGAGAGAGCAGGAGTGGAGAGGTAGATCTGGGTGTCATCAGCATAGAGGTGGTATTTGAAGACGTAACTGTTGATAAGTTTACCCAGTGAAGAAGTATAAATGTAGAAGAGTAGAGGACCCAGAACATCTCCTTGAGGTACTCCAACAGACAGAGGCATTGGAGAGGAGGAGTCTCCAGCAAATGACACAGAAAAAGACCTGTGAGAAAGATAAGAGTGAATCCAAGAAAGAGCAGTGTCACAGATGCCAAAAGAGCTAAGGGTCTGTAGGAGGAGGGGCTCGTCAGCTGTGTCAAAGGCAGCTGAGAGGTCAAGTAAGATAAGTATAGAGTAGTGGCCGTTGCCTTAATTCATCATTGCATAGCTTCAACATTCCTCAGATAATTTGGTCCATATTGACATGATAGCATCATGCAGTTACTGCAAATATGTCGGCTGCACATCCATGATGCAAATCTCTCGTTCCACCACATCCCAAAGGTGCTCTATTGGATTGAGATCTGGTGACTGTGGAGGCCATTGGAGTACAGTGAACTTATTGTCATGTTCAATAAACCAGTTTGGGATGATTTGAGCTTTGTGACATGGTGCATTATCCTGTTGGAAGTAGCCATCAGAAGATGGGTACACTGTAGTCATAAAGGGATGGATATGGTCAGTAACAATACTCAGGTAGGTCGTGGCATTTAAACAATGCTCAATTGGTACTAAGGGGCCCAAAGTGTGCCAAGAAAATATACCCCACACTATTACACCACCACTAGCAGCCTGAACCGTTGATACAAGGCAGGATGGATCCATGCTTTCATGTTGTTTACGCCAAATTCTGATTCTACCATCTGAATGTTGTAGTGGAAATTGAGACTCATCAGATCAGGCAACATTTTTCCAATCTTCTATTGTCCAATTTTGGTGAGCCTGTGTGAATTTTAGCCTCAGTTTCCTGTTCTTAGCTGATAGGAGTGGCACCCGGTGTGGTCTTCTGCTGCTGTAGCCCATCTGCTTCAAGGTTTGACGTGTTGTGTGTTCATAGGTGGTTATTTGAGTTACTGTTGCCTTTCTATCATCTCAAACCAGTCTGCCCATTCTCCCCCCACCTCTGACATCAACAAGGCATTGTCATCCACACAACTGCCGCTCACTGGATATTTTCTCTTTTTCGGACCATTCTTTGTAAACCCTAGAGATGGTTGTGTGTGAAAATCCAAATAGATCAGCAGTTTTTAAAATACTCAGACCAGCCCATCTGGCACCAACAACCATGCCACGTTCAAAGTCACTTAAATCCCCTTTCTTCCCCATACTGAAAGCCCTTTGGCTGTCTTTTTTTCTAACACATGAGACCTCCTATCTTTGAGACTTTATAACTTTAGGTTCTGGGAGTTTAAAGGCTTGCGATTTACAAACTATAAATGCATCATTTTAACATTTTTTAAACCTTTGAGTGACAGTCCTCTAAGGAAATCAAGTGATTAGATAATATATATTTTTTTAAAAAGCTGATGACAGATAAGAACCACATTTTGCTCCTTGTCTGCCTATTTTCCATAATAGTTTAACATTTCAAAAACTAAATTAACCTTTGGCTTTTAAAGAGACGTTTTACACAAACATTTTCTCTGCATATGAAACAGCTGCAATTCATCATGTGAAAACATTTTTTGCCTGAACAAGGGTTAATAAGTAAAAGCTGTCTATATTTCAATTTGATATTGCTTTACAAATATGTGATAAAAATAATAATAATAATAATAATAAGAAGAATAGCAATAAATTGTAACTAGCAAGAATGTTACATACCATCGTATCCACTGCTCACTGGCTGATAGAAAAAACTCCTAAAGGTTTATTGGTGGCAAGGGACAAGTCTCTACAAGCCTGACAAGTAAGAAATTGAATCGAAATCAGCACAGGAACATTTATTTTTCTTATTTAAAGGGACACTGAACCTAATTTTTTTCTTTTGTGATTCAGATAGAGCATGCAATTTTAAGCAACTTTCTAATTTACTCTTATCAACTTTTATTCATTCTTTTGCTATCTTTATTTGATAAAGAAGGCATCTAAGCTTTTTTATTGGTTCAGTAACCTGGACAGCACTTTTTTATTGGTGGATGAATTTATCAGCAAGAACAACCCAGGTTGTTCACCGAAAATGGGCCGGCATCTAAACTTACATTCTTGCATTTCAAATAAAGATACCAAGAGAATAAAGACAATTTGATAATAGGAGTAAATTAGAAAGTTGCTTAAAATGTCATGCTCTATCTGAATCACGAAAGAAAAAAATTGGGTTCAGTGTCCCTTTAATAAGAAACAATCTGTTATACATTTTGAAATATGTTCCTTTAGCTGTTAAAAATGAATTCACAAGTTTATACTATTGATTTAAAGTGCCCATTCAGATTTAATGAATAGTTCAGATTTTAGAGGTAGGTCCGGCTATAAAAGAGTCTTGTGTCTACATATTATAGGGACAGTATAGTATGCGTTCTAGCAAAAATCTAAATTGCACTAGAATATTACGCGTAATGAGACCTGAAGTAAACTAAGGGTTAAAAAAAGTTGCACAAAACACATGTAGAACACATTAAAATAAAATATTACACACATATATACACTTTTTAGTAAAAATATTTAAATATTAATAAAAAGCATAATTTGACTATAAGAAGCTGCACTCAAGTGGTAAATCGCCATAGAACAATCTAACAATTTATTGAGCTATTGTTTGTGATAGTGCTCTTCCCTTTATGTATAAATATAAATGTATAAATATACATATATATGTCTAAATATGTATATGTGTGTGTATATATATATACTGTATATATGTGTAGAGGGATGCAGCACTCTTAAAATTGCAAAGCTTCTGAAGCGTGATCATCGAACAATCAACGTTTCATTCAAAATAGTCAACAGGGTCGCAAGAAGCGTGTGGAAAAACCAAGGCGCAAAATAACTGCCCATGAACTGAGAAAAGTCAAGCGTGCAGCTGCCAAGATGCCACTTGCCACCAGTTTGGCCATATTTCAGAGCTGCAACATCACTGGAGTGCCCAAAAGCACAAGGTGTGCAATACTCAGAGACATGGCCAAGGTAAGAAAGGCTGAAAGACGACCACCACTGAACAAGACACACAAGCTGAAACGTTAAGACTGGGCCAAGAAATATCTCAAGACTGATTTTTCTAAGGTTTTATGGACTGATGAAATGAGAGTGAGTCTTGATGGGCCAGATGGATGGGCCCGTGGCTGGATTGGTAAAGGGCAGAGAGCTCCAGTCCGACTCAGACGCCAGCAAGGTGGAGGTGGAGTACTGGTTTGGGCTGGTATCATCAAAGATGAGCTTGTGGGGCCTTTTCGGGTTGAGGATGGAGTCAAGCTCAACTCCCAGTCCTACTGCCAGTTTCTGGAAGACACCTTCTTCAAGCAGTGGTACAGGAAGAAGTCTGCATCCTTCAAGAAAAACATGATTTTCATGCAGGACAATGCTCCATCACACGCGTCCAAGTACTCCACAGCGTGGCTGGCAAGAAAGGGTATAAAAGAAGAAAATCTAATGACATGGCCTCCTTGTTCACCTGATCTGAACCCCATTGAGAACCTGTGGTCCATCATCAAATGTGAGATTTACAAGGAGGGAAAACAGTACACCTCTCTGAACCATGTCTGGGAGGCTGTGGTTGCTGCTGCACGCAATGTTGATGGTGAACAGATCAAAACACTGACAGAATCCATGGATGGCAGGCTTTTGAGTGTCCTTGCAAAGAAAGGTGGCTATATTGGTCACTGATTTGTTTTTGTTTTGTTTTTGAATGTCAGAAATGTATATTTGTGAATGTTGAGATGTTATATTGGTTTCACTGGTAAAAATAAATAATTGAAATGGGTATATATTTGTTTTTTGTTAAGTTGCCTAATAATTATGCACAGTAATAGTCACCTGCACACACAGATATCCCCCTAAAATAGCTCAAACTAAAAACAAACTAAAAACTACTTCCAAAAATATTCAGCTTTGATATTAATGAGTTTTTTGGGTTCATTGAGAACATGGTTGTTGTTCAATAATAAAATTAATCCTCAAAAATACAACTTGCCTAATAATTCTGCACTCCCTGTATATTAAAAAGTAAAAAGAACATTTTCTTCTTTCTGAAGAACATAGGAATGTAAATTATTCCTACAACATTCGAGTCTAGCATAGGGGTTTTCTCGAACCTGTCCTCAGGCCTCCCTAACAGGCCAGATTTGCTGGATATCTGAACTGGAGCAGATGTAAATAATCAGATGAATAATAAACATGTTAATTTTACCTGCTCTCACACTAGGTAATCCTGAAAATCTCGCCTGTTAGGACAGGTTTGAAAGCCCTGGTCTAGAGCAGTGCCGGGTTAGCATGTGAGCGATAACTGATTCTTTTTTAGCTCTCCCCATAGAAGTCTATAGGGAGAAGGAGTTTGCATGGTCACGATATCCAAAGTCCTGAAATTTTTACTTTCAACTTGTAAAAGGCATGCTAATGCGGGCGCAATCATTTTTTACTTTGAGCGCAGTTAGTGTGTGAAGGGAAAACTAAAATTAGCTCACCACTTATAATCTGGCTTTCTATGTTTAAAACAGAGTAATCTCATTTGTATTGGCTTCAGTATTTAATATGTAAAGTGTGCCCCTGCTAACTGCTAACTTTAAAGGGACACTCAAATCAAAATTAAACTTTCATGATTCAGATAGAGCATACAATTTTAGACAACTTTCTAATTTACTTCCATTAACAAAATGTGCACAGTCTTTTTATATTTACACTTTTTGAGTCACCAGCTCCTACTGAGCATGTGCAAGAATTCCCAGAATATACATATATGCATTTGTGATTGGCTGATGACTGTCACATGATACAGGAGCAGTGGAAATAGACATACTACTCATTTGCAATTCAGACTAAGTGCTATTTAATTGTCTTTAAACATGCCCGGAAGAAGCCTTTAATTAGGTGAAATGTGCGTAGGCAAGTTTTCCTCCTACACCAAGTACTTTCTATATTTGGCTGACAGCTGATTGCTTACAGCTTATTGCAGATAACGCATTTAGCCTGGTTAGGGAGAAGGCTCATGGTTTTAATTTCGCTTGCTATTCTAGTCTAGTAGGGGTAATTCCCTTTTGGCTGTTAACAGTGAGCTAAACCGTGCATTCCCTTTCATTAACAGACCTAGCGTGTACATTCTGAATCAGCCGACTTGGGGTCAGCCTGTTGTGGGAGAAGGCATTGGTTACCTATCTGATATCTCCATGGCTAGGATTGGCTGATTAATTTCAGTTACCGACCGTGTATGAGATTTAGCAGACTCCCTTAGGGCTAACCCGTTTGTTGCAGTGACCAGCTGTGTTTTGTACCGGATGAACGTTAGCAGTATCCAGTGAGGATCGACAAGCAAGAATAACAAGGAGGACAGTACCTGAACTATTGCCTTTACAATTAAGGCATGACGCTCCAGCTAGCTCAGTTCTTGAGCTAAGTATTACTGTATTTGGTTACTCGTATCAAGGGGTAATTTCCTTGTGCTCCACCGTTACTTTACTATTAGCAGTCACCTTTATTATGTACTTTGGTGTATTTTTTTCATGTACAGAAAATAATTTAAATCGTATTGTAAATTATCCTAACTTCTGGTAATGCTGTTATTGTTCACCACTTAACGGTTAAACTTGCCTTTGGTGACTAAATTTGGTATTATTGGACAAGAGTGCTTTTGTGAGATCTCTTTCTTCTTTATGGATTTTACTTTATTACATTTTTAGATTTCAGCACCAGTACTGATTGCTTACCTTTTGTCTTAACCACAATATTATCCTGAGCTAAGTATATATTATACATAATTGTCTTTTTATCATGCATTTGTTGATTATGCAAATCTACTGTATATACTGGCCCTATTACTTTCTATAGGAGACAACTCGCAACTTTAGGGACTGACCCCTTTTTTAGAGAATTGACTGAGGGCTGCCACTGTTCTGGCAAAGGTTTGATCCTCAAAGGATAATATAATATTTAGGAAGGTTGACGAAATGGCAAAAGAGGTGATAGAACGGAGACATGGAGAAATAATAAAACATGCTCTTGCTCTGTGGCCAGCAAAAAACGACCTAATCCAACAAGGCATATAACCTTTGCTCACCTTGTCTATATGCTGCTAAGTACTGAGAAAGCTTAGGATATAATACAGGTGTAATATGCTATCATACATTTCGGCTTAGTGGTACAGGTGATGCTATTCCAAGACTCAATAACACTGCTCCACCCTATATCTCCAACCAAGTATCCAGATACTCTCCCACCCGTCCCCTTCGCTCTGCTCATGACCTCCTTCTCTCCTCCTCTTATGTTACTTCCTCACATTCCCATCTACAAGGACTTCTCCAGACTGGTTCCTATTTTGTGGAACTCTTTGCCTCGCTCTACACGACTCTTCCCTAGTTTACAAACTTTCAAGCGCTCCTTAAAGACTCTACTTGTTCAGGGATGCTTATAATATACTCTAACATTTCCCTATCTTAGTTCCTCTCCTCTTTTAATTATCCACTTGAACCCCCTTAGCATGTAAGCCTATAAACCTAGCTGCTTTGTAGATCACCTTTATGAGAAATGATTTACAACAGTGAAACTCTTGGCAGGGCCCTTTATTCCTTTGTCTCCCATAACTGTCACCTTGCATATTTGACCCATGTCTGTAGTGCTGCGGGATCTGTTGGTGCTCTACAAATAACTGATAATAATAACTAATAATAATAAGACTAAAGTAGCAAACCACTTTTCTAATGAACTAAAAACTGAAATACAATGATACATCTGAGACACTATGAGATAAATGGCTGTGTTTGTTTATAATTTTGATCAAGCAAATAGTGATAACTGTGTTTTGTGCATATCAATCATTCCTTAGAGTACCATTGACTTAAATGATCTTTATCTGATGTGTTTACCCCCAAATATGACCTGATCTATGAACCTAAACGTAACCCAGTAATCTGTCCCTGCATTAGTAATGTGACTTTTATATTACAATTATTTATTTATTATACAAGTGCTTTTTAAACACACACATTCTCAATGTGTTTGCTGTCCCTTTATGTACATTTATATTATCTCTTAAGATGTAGTCAGAGACCAGATTTAATTTAACTTTTGCATTGATCTAAACAATCACTTTGTAGCATGGTCACATAAACTGCAGTGTATGCAGGTATGCAGGGTGCACTTTAGCCTCTTCGGGGAAGTAAATATGCATTATTTAAAAGGATAAAGTAAAGGGGGGGGGGGTAAAATAAACAATAAAAACTACATTGCATAGCTTTTAGTATGCTTATTTACGCTTTTTATGAGGAAATTTTGTTTTTTGTTTTTACTGAAGAGAAATCCTATAAATCTAAAGTTTAAACACACTCTACTGACTATTTTAAGGGTATCCAAGGGAATTGCTTTCTAACAACTTTTATTTATAGTGATCAAGGAAAGAATATTACATTCTTTGAATATCTAATATAAATAACTATAAAGCATTATGGTTTTGGCATCTGTTTGCTTATAAAAAAATAAATAAACTGGATAAATGTAGCATTTATATTTCTATTGCAAAAACAAAATAAAATGGTCCCAACAACAATAATATTGATGTATATAGTCACCGTTTTTTTAACTCTGAAAGTAAATATCTAACAAGTTAAATAATTGTCATTTCCATTAAACATGTAGAACTGAAAAATTGAAATTACACAGTACAAAGACAATGCAGTGTATATGTACCATGTGACAGCTATCAGCCAATCACAAAATGCATATACTTGTATACTGTGTACTTTTGCACACGCTCAGTAGGGCTGGAGCTTCAGAAAATTTGCATATAAAAAAGAATGTACACTTTTAATGATGGAAGTATATTTGAAAGATATTTTTTTTTCAATTGCCTACTTTATCTGAATCATGAAACTTAATTATGACTTTAGTGGCCCTTTAAAAAAAAATCTCTTGGCAGCAAAGCAAGCCAATAAGCAAGTTGCTAGAGTGTAGATTATTCCCACCAATGATTTTCATATCTCTGCACTCTCTGCTTCACCCCAAAACATCCAATTTAAATTGCACACAATGGGCAAGATTACATATGCGACGCTGGTTTTTACGTGGTTTTGGTATCATATATACAGCGTCGCCCGCAATTTTTACTCCCTTAAGCTAACATAGAACCCTGTCGCAAATAGGTGTCACATATTCAGTGCAAGAACTTACACGGCGAAAATGGAGAAATTTTCCTCCATTTTCAGCTCGCCACACATAGGCAGGCGCAGGAAAACTACCTCCTGAAAATCAGCCAATAGGATTTCAGTAGCTCTCATCCTATTGGCTGATTTGAACTTGAAGACTCAAATCAGCCAATTGGAATTCAAGGTACCCCATATTTAAATGCGTACCTTGAATTCAATCCTCAGTGTGCGGCGGTGATCGTACAAAGAGGAACTCCACGCTCCGTGGCTCCGAGGTTGCCGGTCTTCAGTTCCGCGATGACCGGTCTTCAGTTCCGCCCTCCGCTCTGTGCCGGCTTGTTCCAGGGAAAAGATATTCAGAGACGCACATCAGGAACCGTGAGTACCTATCTGGGGGTTAGATTTAGGCTGTTTTTTAAAACAAATTGGGTTGGTTTTTTTTTAGATTAGGGTTTTAATGGGCCTTTGAAAAAGAGCTGAATGCCCTTTATATTACAATAAAAGAGCGGAATGATCTTTTAAGGGCAATGCCCATACACATTCCCCTTTAAGGGCAATGGGTAGTTTAGGATTTTATAGTGTTTGTTTTTTTTATTTTGGGGTTTGGTGGATTGGGGGTTTTACTGTTAGAGGAGGAACTTAGTATTTTTTCAGGTAAAAGAGCTGTTTAACTTAGGGCAATGCCCTACAAAAGGCCCTTTTAAGGGCTATTGGTATTTTAGAATTAGATTAGGAGGTGTTTTTATTTTGGGGGGGCTTTTTATTTTCATAGGAATTTGGTTTAATTTTTTATTTTGGATAATTTGGTTTATTATTTTATGTAATGTTAGAATTTTTTATTTTTTGTAATCTTAGATTATTTTAATTTTTTATTTTTTTTATTTTTAAGTAATGTTAGCTTTTTTTATTTTAATTGTTTGTAACTTAGTATTTTCTAATTTAGGTAATTGGGGTTAATTTAGGAGGTGTTAGGTTAGGGGCTTAGTAATTTAATTAGTTATTTGCGTTGTGTGGGTTTGGCGGATTAGGAGTTAATAGTTTTATTAGGATTATTGTGTTGTGTGGGTTTGGCGGATTAGGAGTTAATAGATTTATAAGGTTTGTTGCGATGTGGGTTAATGGCAGATTAGGGGTTAATAGTTTTAATAGGGACTTTGCAATGTGGGTGAATGGCGGATTAGGGGTTAATACATTTATTAGGTAGCTTGCGATGTTGGGGTTGGCAGATTTAGGGTTTAATACTTTTATTAGGTATATCGCGATGTGGGTGAATGGCGGCTTAGGGGTTAATAGCTTAATTAGGTATATTGAGTTTTGGGGGGGTTGTCAGTTTAGGGGTTAATACTTTTATTATTAGTTCTGATGTGGGTTAGATGGCGGATATAGGGGTTTTACGTGTCAGGTTTATTTGGGGGGGCGGGTTAGACTTTTACGGGAGATTTAAAAATAAAATTATTTTCTTAGGCTCCAGCAGTTTCTAACGTGCCGTAAGTCACTGGCGACTCCAGAAATTTGTATTTACGCTCATTTCTGGACATCGCTAGTTTACCCGACTTACGGCATTTTATGACCTGCCGGCGTCGTATATGTGATACCCCAATGTGCGAGGTGAAATTATGGGCGGCGCGGGTTTCAGCAGTTACGCTGAAGCCTGCACCGCATAATTCCCCTAAATTGCAATAAAGTAATGGGTTGAAACCTAGGTTTTTTTTTTACTTATCTAATCTCTTCAACTGAGAACAAATTAGATACATACAAAGTGTGCAAACAAATTCTGTGTGGGGTATGATAATCTTAAAGGGACTTTAAACCCTGATTCATCCAAATGTTTCTTTTTTTGCGTGTGTGTCTTGGCACATACCTATTTATTTATTTTTTTACCATATACCCCTGCTCCTGTTTGGTCTTTCTGTATTGATTCCTTTTTTAATACAACTTTTCTTTACCCCTTCCCATCTCTCAGGAACATTTATAGCTAAAATAATAGCATTATATATGTATCATAGATTACAATATAAACCATCATTTTTCATTAGTAATGTATGTTTAAGAAGCAGATTGCATAAATATCTTTATACACAATATCTCATTAATATAAATGATATGCAAGTATGTGAGTTTCATATCTGGGAATGAGCAATGTTGTGCACCTGTGCTGTTTTGTCTTGCTGGTTTTTTTTTTGTTTTGTTGTGGGCATTGCAAACTGCATTTCCTCTGAACTCCAGCATTGTATAAGTGATCTCTGACATTGTAAGGGATTAAAAGAGCACCATTGTTAATGCAGTATAAAAGAATTGTTTAAGATTCTCTTTGAATAAAGACACAGACCCCTACAACCTTTCAAGCCATATATAACAATGGTTTAAGGTCAGTTTATGGCAAACATGGGAAAACAAAATAGAAAACCAAATAAATGTCCCTTCTTTTTTTTTTTACAAAACAAGAACCTGTAAAAAGAAAATGTGCTTTTGTTAAAAAGTCACAAAACACTTTGAGGCTGCAATTTAAAATGTTTAATGCTGCATAGTAAAAATCACAATATATATTCAGTATTTATTTTGCTGTAAAATATCTTAAAGGGACACTGAACACAAAATTTTTCTTTTGTGATTCAGATAGAGCATGCAATTTTAAACAACTTTCTAATTTACTCCTATTATCAATTTTTCATCGTTCTCTTTCTATCTTTAATTGAAAAAGAAGACATCTAAGCTTTTTTTTTGGATCAGAACTCTGGACAGCATTTTTTTATTGGTGGATGAATTTATCCACCAATCAGCAAGAACAACCCAAGTTGTTCAACAAAAATGAGCCGGCATCTAAACTTAAATTCTTGCATTTCAAATAAAGATACCAAGAGAATAAAGGAAATTTGATAATAGGAGTAAATTAGAAAGTTGCTTAAAATTGGATGGTCTATCTGAATCACGAAAGAAAAAATTTGGGTTCAGTGTCCCTTTAATTTGTGCAAAATGTAGGCCTGCACCGAAGCTTCAAAATGCTGCATATTGCCTAAACCAACTACCAATTAGTCAGTGATTGCTTAGGGCAGTGGACAACCTATTTTAGAGCCAGCTCTAGTCAGTCAAACATACTACAAGTTGTGCAAAACATTAAAGAGATATGAACTCCAAATTTTTTCTTTCACAATTCAGATAGAGCATACAAATTTAAGCAACTTTCTAATGTGCTATTATAAATGTTTCTTCGCTGTATTGGTATCTTTATTTAGCCACCAAGCTCTGAACCATAAATGGTCCGGCTCCTAAGCTTACATTCCTGATTTTCAAATAAAGATACCAAGAAAACAAGGAAACATTTATAATAGGAGTAAATTAGAAAGTTGCTGAACCATGAAAGAAAAAATGTGGGTTTCATATCCCTTTAAGGAGGCATTTGGAAATAACGCAGTCTTGCCACTGTCAATGACATCAGAGCTTTTTAACCCCTTAGAGTGAAAAGGGATTAATTGACTCAGCTAGTGGTTTTGTTAGTGTAATGTCAGAAATGTCAGAAATGTTTAATCAAATAGTTTTTAATGTATTTGAAGCATGTATAGCAGAACCCTTATACTTCCAATGGCAAATGGAAAAGGGTAGTCCTCTATTTGCGCTTATATTGCAATTCCTTTTTTTTAAGTTTTGTGCTCCTACAATATTCAAAAGTCTGCTTTCCTTTTTTCCATCTCTTTTGGAAACCACTCTTTGCGATTGAGCATTATCCGACATGAATTTTAGTGCTAACGAGGGTTGTAAGGTGCCAAGTATTCAAACGGACTGTCCAGTATTTTAGCCGGCTGTCCAGTAAAATCTATACAAAAATACTGGACACTTAAATGTCCCCCAAGTGTTGGCTAAATGTAAAGGGCATCCCATGCATCTATGTATAACAAATATGGCTTAAAAGGTAGTAACACTAACACGGTGCATTTTCTATTATGTGTGTTAGTATATAGTATCGCCAACTGGGATCCAAATACTTTTTGTTTACATGGTTTTTGTGTAACCAGAACTTAAATTTAGAAATGTTCAGTATGGGTGGGGAAATAATAAACAAAATCAGCTAATTCAAATGAGAAAATAAAATTGAAGGAGCTATTTGTAACTAATTAAATGCACTCCCGTAGATAAAATGGTGTATTGGGAACAAAAAGGGGGTAAATATTAGTGTATACTGTCCTTTTAAAGAACTGTTAACTGTTTAAAACACTGCAGACTAAAAAGGGTTCACTCACCCTTTGCCTTCAACTAGTAGCGACTTTGATTTCAAAGCTTTTCAGCATCTTGTTTTTCTGTTAACCAGGGCAGAAAATTCAATTAGTCGCAAACAAACGTATTCTAAGAAGCGCATGAAACATGTTTTAAAGAGAGACGTTTTCAGGAAATAAAATTAATGGCATGAACTGAACATTTGATTTATATAGGAAACTTAAAAGACTGGAAAAATCACACCTTGCCTTTCATCTTATCTTTTTTTTTCCTTTGGAATTTTTCTTCTATTTGACACAGCTCTTAATGCTTTCATGGATAAATATAAACACGTTGTATAATTTCAAGAAGCCTCATATATAAGTTGTTAGTGACTAATGGGACATTCCAGCCAAAATTGGAATCCATATGGATCCATTTCAGTTTTTAATAGAAGCATTTTTGTAATATACATGTATCAGCCAAAAATGCTTCTAATTCTAATAGGAGCTATAGCTGTTTCAAAAGTGTATTTAAGTATGCTCTGTGCACCAGCATCTTTATCACAGGATTTGCTCAGAAAGCCTAAGGCACTTGTACCATCTGGTAATGACTCAATTTGTTAATTGCTGACATGATTACAAGCCTCACTGTTGCTCTGAGCAGCTGCAGTATTTAAAAAAACTGGTGCACTGAGAATATCTAGTTATGCTTCACATGCATGTGCAAAGAAAAATGTTAACACTAAAACAGTGATAACGTTTACTAGAAAGATTTTTGCTAATACATGTATATAACAAATATGTTTCTATTCAAAGATGTAATTCATCTATGTGCATTTAAATTTTGACTGAAATGTCCATTTGAAATGTGTCATAAAGAAATCTACTACTCATTTGAAATTCAAACTAAGTGCTTTTGCATTGTCTTTTTAATATACAGATACTGATTATGCAGTTCTACTGTGTCCTTTTTTAAGTAGGGATTATTGCAGTGCATTTTTATTATCCATGTGTTGATTATGAAATTCATCTATGTTTAATGATCCATTAAAGGGACAGTAAACCTACAAAATAATGTTATATAATTCTGCACATAGTGCAGAATTATATAACATTATCTTAGTGCAAACTTTATACAACATAATATTGCAGCTAAAATTTGATTATAAAAGAGGATTTTTCAGACTGCCGCTCTTACTGTACTGAGCAGGTCTGGTTTTCCCCCTGAGCGAATCTGGGCAGCTGTCTAGTCACAGCCCAGGTCTGATCGCGCCATTACACTCAATGTAGCTCGCTCCCGCTATCAGAGACAGAGCAGGAGCGAGCTACATTGAGTGTAATGACGCGATCGGGCCGGGCTGTGACTAGACAGCTGCCCAGATGCGCTTAGGAAAAAAACTAGACCCGCTCAGTAGAGCAAGGAGCGGCGTTCTGAGAAATTCTACTTTATAATAAAATATTGCTGCAATATTATGTTGTATAAAATTAGCGCTACGATAATGTTATATAATTCTGCACTATGTGCAGAATTTTATAACATTATTTTGTAGGTTTACTGTCCCTTTAAGCTTTATTAATGTGATTTGGACATTGAAAGTACATCTGAGTTTTATCAACCATGATAAAAAAATAATAATTACATATTGAATTTTAGGTAGTACCACTAATTATCTATACTGACATTCTACACTAGATTTTGTATCATTTAAAAGATAGATAATCCCTTTATTACCCATTCCACGGTTTTGCATAATCAACACAGTTTCATTTATACACTTTTTACCTCTGTAATTACCTTGTATCTAAGCCTCTGCAGACTGCCCCCTTATTTCAGTTCTTTTGACAGACTTCCATTTTAGCCAATCAGAGCTGACTCCTAGCTAACTCCATGGGCATGAGCACAATGTTATCTATAGGGCACACATGAACTAATGCTTAAGTGCATACCTTGTTCCACCTTGTTGTTACTGTCTGGTACACTATCTTAAGTTAACTGACATAAATTATTATAAGAGTATTGTGTATTTAGTATTTTTTCTTAAGGAGATTATGCTCACCCACAAAGGATTAACTAGGAATTCAGCCTAATCTCGCTTAAGAATAATGTCTTGTTTTATAGCCTGTCCAATGTCGATTCTAATATTGTTGTACATATTTATTTATATTAACAAAGAATTCTTCTAGATACCTCTCCATGGTGATTATAACTTTGCAGCATATATGCTTTTTATATTCTTTTTGTACATGTTTTTTTAAGTTTGGTCAAACAGGGGTTAATTTGTGCCACGGTATAAATAGAGCCCTTATTGTTAGACCTAATCAGTCTATGACTAAGCACCACTAGGGGGCGCAAAACGCGTAAGACCTTTGCTTTGTTTGTCTGTTACCTTATCTGGGCATATGCCTTTTTAACGTTTTCATAGTAAATTTGTGTTTCATTTTCCACAAACCTAGTAGTGCCTGCTCCTTTGTGTGTTGTCCTAAATCTATGACGTCCTGATCCGCCGCCGCTACGGCACTCCAGGTCTTTATGGGAAGCTTTTTCATTTCTTAATTTTTTCGTTGCACTGACCTGAAGTTTTTGTCGTGTTCCGGATACCCCCTCTGTTTGCATGAACCAATGCCCTCTAGTTGTGAACAAAATTAAAAATGCATCCAGATAAGAGGGGGCCTTCAAGAGCTAAGAAATTAGCATATGAGCCTACCTAGGTTTACATTTCAACTAAGAATACCAATAGAACAAAGCAAAATTGATGATAACTGTAAATTGGAAAATTGTTTAAAATTGCATGCTCTAGCTGAATCATCAAAGTTTATTTATGACTAGACTTTCCCTTTAAGTCACCTCAACCTTTCTCTTTGATTATGGTTTTAAGATGAGGATGAACACTCCCTTTATTAACAAATTCACAAATTAATGTTCAAAAACATGTTATTGTTTTAATTGTAGTAGAATGCAACCAAATCTTTGCACGCTATAAGGTAGGTCTGGGTAGAGTGCCAAAATAACGAAGGTCACTGAGGAAGTTACAGCTACGAAACGCGTTTGACCTATCACACTCTGTTGGTGTGTATTCCTTTTAAGTGCTGTCATAATAAAGGAGCTTTTAATCAGCTAATAGTGGCGGTTCGTTATTTTGGCACTCTACCCAGACCTACCTTATAGCGTGCAAGGATTTGGTTGCATTCTACTTCATTTTTGTCCTGAGGGAATTTGGTGAAGTTCCCTGTATCGTCTGTCTGCACCTATCAGACCGGAACCTCCCCCTTGGCTACGGCTCCTGTGGGGAGCGCTGAAGAGGGAACACAGAGCGGTGCTACAGAGGCAGCGGCAATACTACGCGGCACACAGGGTGAGTGATTCCACTGAACATTCGGAAGCGTTTGCCAATGGATTTTTCCTATTGTTTTAATTGTGTAGTTAAAGCCAGTGAGAAATATTTGCAGATAGAAAAGGCTGCACATTTACACTGCTCAATAACAATCGAGCAATGTCCTTGTCAGCTGAATGACTCCTGTGTCAGATAGAGTTTTTAAAATAGTTTCCAAATTACTTCTATTATCAACTTTACTTCATTATATTGATATTCTTTGTTAATTAGCCTACCTTGATAGGTGGGTTTGAACAATGTTATATACTTTTGAGCACTAGATGGCAGCAGTGTTTGCACAATGTATAGCCATATAGTACTCCTTACACATATGTTACCTACCTAGCTATGCTCTTAAAAAAGAATACCATAAGAACAAAGTGAATTTGATAATAGTAAAATGAAAAGTTTTATAAAACTGTACAATCTATTTGAATTATAAAAGAAAAAAGCTAACCATGGCCATAGTTCTAGCTATGTTCTAAAGGCCCCATGTCATAAGCGGCATGCGGATAAGCTCCTCAACTTGAGAAGTTGTCCACACGCCTTCGTCTGCAGGCCCGTATGCATTATTACACACTCCGATGAGTGTGTAATGCCCACCCCTTCTCTAAGTTACGCAAGAGAAGGGTCTGTCAATCAACCCGAGCAAGCGAGTTCAGGGTTATTTCTCTTTGCCACCTCTGAGAATGCTTCTTACATTGCGGGATGCAGGCTGCCCCACAAGGGCTCCGGTGCAGCTTACTCTACTTCATACATGGAGCCCTAAGTATATTAATAACTTGCCATGCCCTGACGAAGCCGAACAGGTGAAACGATCGTTGGCTTCACAACAAATCCTACACATCCTGACTGCCCTTTGAGAGGAGGATATTTTTCAAACACGTACGCACGCTGGTTCAGTATGTGGGTATATTGGCTTATTTACCACCCGCCTCTTAAGTGAATACCGCAGATGGGCCCGTGTGTTGTGATCAGTAGAGCTGTGTGAAAGTACTCCTGCCCCTCGGTTGTTGGTATTGTGTTGGCTCACCCCGCTCCTAACCAGCAGATTCTACGGGAGGGCTCACACCGACACAATAATATTGGAGCTTGTGGTTTAGAGGCAAGGTGAGTCTATAGCCATCTGTGGGTGCCTTGGAATAACTGGTCGATATTGCTTGCACTTTGTAGACAGTGCACTGTAACCTGGGGGCATTACTACAACGAGGATGATATGAAGAGCCTCTACGAACATTGGTTCAGCAGCATTGGAGAATAACTTTATGTTACAGAGGAGCTTGTCAATCCACTCTGCTATCTTTAAATGAACTGTGGCATTGATATCATCTCCCCTCTAATGGACTGTTGTCCTTGATTTATTCTAGTCAGGTCACCGTAGGATTTGATGTTTGTTATTATTTATTCACATTATTAGTATGTTGTAACTTATTTCCTTATTATGTGTTACACTGCTAATGAACACATAGATTATTTGGCATTGATGTTGATATAGTCTGTATTTGGCTGAATCCTTAGCATTGTGAGTGACTGTTGTTCTTATAACACAAGGTGTTGTGTCACCGTCTTATTTGTGCCAAGAGTGCTAATTATAAGTACATTTATTTTTTCTTTCTTTCTTTTTATTTATATTATAGTTAATTTACTTAAGCACCGGTCTAATATTGACTTTTTGCCCTTATATATTACCTGTGCCCTGTTTAGAAGTTTTATCTAGCTATAAAGAAAAATGTCCCTAAATAAGATACCCCTGGGGGGGAATATACTGTCATTAATTACCACCATGAGTACATTTGGGGTAAATGTGACTGCTGGGTCTGCTTATGTCATGGACATATTGTGCAAACAAAATAAGGATATAAAAAAATATATAATGTAATATATAGAACAAAGTAAAGATTAAAAAAACAACTGTTTAAATTATCCCTAGTAACCACGAACAGCTATGAGGTATAACATTAGCCTTTTTTTTTTACAAAGTATTAAATTAGCATTTCCACAAACGATCTTTAAAACTAATAAAAGCAATCTCCTATGGGTGCAATAAACTGGGTGCTCTTCACACACACAGGGCCCCATGTATGAAGCAGATAGGGACAAGGTTCACTACTTGGTCGCCAATGTGCAATTGTAGGCTCGCTCTCTCTATGTATCATTTCACACACCACCCCCTTCTCTCGCACAACCAAATGTTTTCAGGGTGATTTCTATCCACCAGCTCCGAAGTAACGGAGGGTGTAAGCAGCAACAGCCTTGTGACCGCTACTTCTTACTTTGTGTAAAGCAGGCTCACATGTGCAAGCTTGCCCTGCAACTAGGGCTCAAAAGCAGCTGCTTAGTACATTAAGCCCGCAGACACACATATACATGCTCACACAGTATACATACACGTATGGCCAAGCACAAACACACTTACATATAGCTATACACTTACACTCACGGATACAAAACACATACACAATCTCACACACAGACAAACACACTTACACATAGCTATACACTTACACTCATAGATACAATACACAAAAATACATACACAATCTCACACACACACAAACACACTTACACATAGCTATACACTTACACTCACGGATACAAAACACATACACAATCTCACACACAGACAAACAGACTTACACATATCTATACACTTACACTCATGGATACAATACACAAAAACACATACACAATCTCACACACACACAAACACACTTACACATAGATATACACTTACACTCACGGATACAAAACACGTACACAATCTCACACACAGACAAACAGACTTACACATAGCTATACACTTACACTCAAGATACAAAACACATACACAATCTCACATACAGACAAACACATTTACACATAGCTATACACTTACACTCACGGATACAATACACAAAAACACATACACAATCTTACACACAGACAAACACACTTACACATAGCTATACACTTACACTCATCAATAAAATACACAAAAACACATACACAATCTTACACACAGACAAACACACTTACACATAGCTATACACTTAAACTCATCAATACAATACACAAAAACACATACACAATCTTACACACAAACACACTTACACATAGCTATACACTTACACTCATCAATACAATACACAAAAACACATGCACAATCTCACACACAGACAAACACACTTACACATAGCTATACACTTACACTCACGGATACAAACACATACACAATCTCACACACAGACAAACACATTTAAACATAGCTATACACTTACACTCATGAATACAAACACATACACAATCTCAGACACAGACAAACACACTTACACAATGCTATACACTTACACTCATTTATACAAAACACAAAAACACATACACAATCTCAGACACAGACAAACACACTTACACATTGCTATACACTTACACTTTTACACTCAAGGATACAAAACACAAAAACATACACAATCTCAGACACAGACAAACACACTTACACATTGCTATACACTTACACTCACAGATACAAAACTCAAAAACACATACACAATCTCAGACACAGACAAACACACTTGCACATTGCTATACACACACTCATTTATACAAAACACAAAAACACATACACAATCTCAGACACAGACAAACACACTTACACATTGCTATACACTTACACTTTTACACTCAAGGATACAAAACACAAAACATACACAATCTCAGACACAGACAAACACACTTACACATTGCTATACACTTACACTCACATATACAAAACTCAAAAACACATACACAATCTCAGACACAGACAAACACACTTGCACATTGCTATACACTTACACTCATGGATACATAACACAAAAACATACACAATCTCAGACACAGACAAACACACTTACACATTGCTATACACTTACACTCACAGATACAAAACTCAAAAAAAACATACACAATCTCAGACACAGACAAACACACTTACACATTGCTATACACTTACACTCAAGGATACAAAACACAAAAACATACACAATCTCAGACACAGACAAACACACTTACACATTGCTATACACTTACACTCACGGATACAAAACACAAAAACATACACAATCTCAGACATAGACAAACACACATATATACATACATGAACAAATACATATACAAGCACGGACAGGCATAAAAACGCATACACACACCTTTAAAATACAAACAGAAAGACGAAAAACATACAGACACACACAAAAACACAAACACACACTGATTAGCCACAACATTAAAACCACTGACATGTGAAGTGAATAACATGGATTATATCCTCACAATGACACCTGTCAAGTGGTGGGATATATTAGGCAGCAAGTGAACCGTTAGTTCTTGAATTTCATGCGTTGGCAGCAGGAAAAATTGGCAAGCGAAAAGATCTGAGTGACTTTGACAAGGGCCAAATAGCTAGATGGTTAGACAACTAGGTCAGAGCATCTCCAAAATGGCAAATCTTGTGGGGTGTTCCCGGTAGGCAGTGATTAGTACCTACCAAATGTAGTGCAAGGAAGGACAACCGGTGTGAGGGTCATGGGCTCCTAAGGCTCATTGAAGCATGTGGAGAGCATAGGCTAACCGTCTGGTCCGATCACACAGAAGACCTACTGTAGCTGAATTTGCTGAAAAATGTAATGCTGGATATGATAGAAAGGTGTCAGATCACACAGTGCATCACAGTTTGCTGCCTATGGGGCTGCGTAGCAGCAAACTGGTCAGAGTGTCCATGATAACCCCTGTCCACCGCCAAAAGCACCTTCAATAAGGATGTGAGCATCAGAACTGGACCATGGAGCATTGGAAGAAGGTTGTTGGTCTGATGAATCACGTTTTATTTTAGATCAGGCGGATGGCCGGGTGCGTGTGCGTCATTTAGCTTGGGAAGAGATGGCAGCAGGATGTACTATGGGAAGAAAGCAGGCCACTGGAGGCAGTGTTATGATCGGGGCAATGTTCTGCTGGGAAACTTTTGGTCCTGGCATTCACCTACCTAGAGATTGTTGCAGACCATGTACACCCCTTCATTGAATTGGTGTTCCCTGATGGCAGTGTCCTCTTTCAGCAGTATAATGCACGCCGGCCACACTGCAAAATTTGTTCAGGAATGGTTTGAGGAACAGGACAAAGGGGCATATTTATCAAGCTCCGAATGGAGCTTGATGCCCCGTGTTTCTGGCGAGCCTGCAGGCTCGCCAGAAACAGCAGTTATGAAGCAGCGGTCACAAAGACCGCTGCTCTATAACCTGTCCGCCTGCTTAGAGCAGGCGGACAGACATCGCCGGAAATCAACCCGATCGAGTACGATCGGGTTGATTGACACCCCCCTGCTGGCGGCCTATTGGCCACGAGTCTGCGGGGGGGGGGGCGTTGCACCAGCAGCTCTTGTGAGCTGCTGGTGCAATACTGAATACGGCGAGCAATACGAGGTCAGCGAGGTCTGTCGGACCTAATCCGCACTGTTGGATCAGGTCCGACAGACCTTGATAAATAGAGGCCAAAGAGTTCAAGGTGTTGCCCTGGCATCCAAATTCCACAGATCCCAATCTGATTGAGCATCTGTGGGATGTACTGGAACAACATATCAAATCCATGGAGGCCCAACTCACAAATTGTAGGCTTCAAAGGATCTGCTGCTGATGTCTTGATACCACAGGACACATCAGAGCTGTTTTGGCAGCACAAGGGGGATCTACACGATATTAGGCATGTGGTTTTAATTTTGTGGCTGATCACTGCATATACACACACGCAAACACGCATATACATACATACACACACACACATATATATATATATATATATATATATATATATACAAAAGTACAAATTGACACACACACATGCAAAAACACATATACACACGGACACATTAAGACACATACACACACAATTACATGCACACAGGCACACAGGTACACAAACACAAAATAGACACACATATGCACACACTCACATATACACAAAAGCATGGATAAACAGATGCACACATAAACACACTCACATACAGAGAAACAAGAAGACTGAAATTAAAGATGATAATTCATGTATTTTTTTCCCCTCTAAAATACAAATAAAAATAATCTTATCAGTCACAAGATTTCACAAGGGTTTGTCACTTAACATCTGGTATAAATGTGTCTAGTAGAGTAGAGGGCTTTATTAGTCTCATATAGCAAGCCAAGATTAAGTCATTCTGCTCTTGCTGATAAGGAGAGCGATAATTCTGCTGACGAGCCTGCAAAAAATCCCTAAAAATAAAACATTTTCTTGGCTGAAAAGTTGACTTCAGTTGATGCGGGTTAAATATATCCTGTGAATATACTTTCAGAGAGATTTTAAATCTCTGTGTTAGTCTTTGCCCCGAGGACTGCTGCTAGTTCTGCAAATACACAATTCTCAACAGCCCTGTACCTATTTTTGGAGTTGGAAGATTTCCAGCCTAGCAGAGCAACCCTCTTTCTACCCACAGAGATTAAAGGCTCATTCTTGATCCCCTATTGGGATTAACTGACCGCTGACTTGTGGGTGAGATAAAATCACTAAAATGAACAATATATTAAGCAGCATCAAGTTGCAATTACTTATTGTGTTGCTTTACAAATTAAATCATATTTTTGTACCTAGAAATATCTAAGGAATGTGTCGCTCTTGTTTCAACAAATTAAAGGAACTTAAAAAGTGAGTGTGCGCGTGTGTACGCATGTGTGTGTGCGCTTGTGTGTGTGTGCATGAGAGCGTATGTGTGCATGTGTGCCTGTTTATGCATATGTGTGTGTGTGCACATGTGTGTGCATGTGCGAGCGTGTGTGTATGCGTTTGCACGCATGTGCAAGTGTGTGTGTGTATGTGTGCAAGTATGTGTGTGTGTGAGCATGTGTGCGTGCGCATGTGAGCGTGTGTATATGTGTGCCGGTGTGCGTGTGTGTGTATGTGTGTATGTATGTGGTTGTGAATATGAACAGTATATATATATATATATATATATATATATATATATATATATATATACTGTATTTATATATATATATATATATGTGTGTGTGTACTGTATGTGTGGGTGTATGTATGTATATAATAAAATAGAAGTATATAATAAAATAAATGTTTCTGTGGTTAGGAAAAAAAAAAATTAATTCTCCCAGAGAACAATTATGTTAAATCAAAGTAAACATAAAAAGAAACAGACTGTGTTAAAAAAACAAAAAACAACTTATTTGTTTTCTTGCTAAGGGCTTGATTTTTGCAAGCGTCGGATATCACAAGTTCGAAGTAAAACGTTTTGCTTGTGCACTAACCAGGCAAGCAAAAAAAGCTAAAGTTAGAATATTGTGACTGCGTTAACATATTTCCCCATAGAAGTCAATAGAGAAAAAAAGTGTGGAAAAACTTAACACCCTACTTACGTGCAACCCCGATCACATATTCTCAAGTGTGCTAACCCGACATGAAAATATTAATATTTCACATTCCAATGTTCTTCACATAGCAGAACATGTTCTATTTATTCATTAATACATATTTCTACATATATCTGATGGTATCTTGGTACAATATATATATATATATATATATATATATACATATATATATATATATATATATATATATATATATATATATATATACTGTACATGATTATATATAGGTATAGATATATACAGATATATATAATAATATCTATTTAAAAATACTTAGAACATATTCTGCTAAGTGCAGAACATTGAAATGTGAAATATATACAGTAAATACCAAAGATAACACTTTATTAAAAATGAATATTGCATAAATATGTTTTTATATGTTTTCATCTACTTGACTCCAAAGGGCTCCAATGCACTAATATATATGTCTTTCTATGTGTTCTTATGTATTTATGTGTGTATATGTGTATATATGTCATACAGTATATACACATATAAATACATATGTACACAAATATAAACAGAAAAGTGTTTGTGACAAGAGGTTAAGGCTGAAGCAAAGGAGATTTAATCTACTGCAACAGAAATGTTTTTTCACTGTAAGAGCAATTAAATTGTGGAACTCATTACCAAAGGAGGTAGTGAATGCCAATACCATAGATACATTTAAAAATGGTTTAGATACATTTCTGGCTAGAAACAGAATTCAGGGATATGATTGCTTGTGTTAAATGAGTAACCTTTTCATGGAATTAATTTAAGATCAACTGGAGCTTTTATGTAAGTATATTAGATTTGTATAGGTTGAACTCAATGGACTTCAGTCTTATTTCAACCTCATCTACTACGTTACTATGTTACTGCATGCATACATATACATATTTAGACATGTATATGTATCTATCTCTATGTTAAAGCCATTTGCCGCCTTTTTTATAACACTCATATTTTTGAGCCCTTAGAACTTTTTTGTGCAATATGTTTTAAATAATTGTATTAGATGGTGTTATTATGAGCATAACTGTACTTTTGATGTGTTTTGTGACACTTTTTTGTTTAGCGAAACAGTTAACCAGATCTCTGAGGTCACGCATGAGGGACAGTATACTATAAAAATTGTTTTTCTCTTATGTGTTTCCAATTACGTTTTTACCAACTGCAGAGTATAAAATGTATGAGAATTAGCTTTTTAAGGTTTATTTGTGTATATGAAATAGCTGATTTTGTATTTAGAAGCCACAACCTAATAAAATGGGTGGAGCCTGTAGGTATAATCAGATCTCATTACTTTATCACATCATTGTATACATATACATGCTTCTTTATCTTATATCTGTCCATACACCAAGGACCAATAATTGGAGAGAACAATCGAAAATTAAAATGTTATTACCTTATAAGATAAACACTGAACAGAGGGGCGCCTAATGTGCAGATCAGCAGAACCAAAAGTGGATACACATAAATAGTAGCCAAATGGGTACTCACATATGGCCAAAGCACCCTTGTGTGCTGGTAGTAGCAGGTTGATATCTCAGGGTGTATCAGCTAACCCTCTGCTGGCTTCACAGAAATTAACTGGATCCGATGCAGGGAACTCAGTACACCCAAAAACAATGTTCCAATGGATAAACAATAAGAAGATGCTTTTACTTTGCTTCAGTTAAAAACGGTTTATTAAAATCACATTAAAAACATCAAGCAATACGTGAAAAGGGGCATGGACAATTTAGCTCCATATATACAACGCATTTCTCGGCTTATAGAGTAGTCGTTTCATCAGGCCTCCTTTATTAGCTTATCTCTTCTATACCCCACTGGGAGTGTAATTTCTTCTACTGGCTGTGTTTACACAGCTTATCTATAGTTTGGATCTAAGGCCTGAAACTTTTAGAATAGGTGGGGATACAACAGGCTAAATCAACTATTTCAAATGCCAATATAAGGATAAAGGAAATACTTGTAAACAATTTAATACACTCCAGCAGGTAAAGTGGATCATTGGGAACAAATTAAAGAGGAGAAATATTTTGAGTAAAGCGTTCCTTTAACTTCAATTACTATCAATTGTTCGTGTTTATTTCCGACGCACGCAAACAGCCACGATAAACCCTTCGCTTGTGCGTAACTGTTAGCGCGCCACTCGTAATCTTTCCCTA
Source organism: Bombina bombina (assembly GCF_027579735.1). NCBI lineage: Eukaryota > Metazoa > Chordata > Amphibia > Anura > Bombinatoridae > Bombina > Bombina bombina. The sequence continues at coordinate 145,840,041 of NC_069509.1, read as the reverse complement.
TATAAGCATTTGCAACCAAACACTTATAAAAATATTCAAAAATGAGGGTACTACAAAGCTAAGTTTAAGGCACATATTTATTAAAATATCACAGCATAAAAAATTATAGAGCATGTGTATGTGTGAGCATGACAAAAAGGATATTTGGATATCTAAATTGGGAGACGACCCCCCTTTTTGTCTTATTTATTGTGCTTTATTATCTTTTATGCTGTGATATTTTAATAAATGTGCCTTATTTTTGGCTTTTTATCACCCTTAATTTTGTATATTCTTATTTATATTATATATTTATTTGTGAAAAATATAGATTTTTGAGTGGCTTTTAATAGCTGTAAGGCTAGTGCAGACATATTTCTTTGTTTTCTTTTTACTAATCTTAAACACTAACAAAATTTAATAATGGAGTTTTAAACAGCAATCACGGAATACATTATGGTCCAGATTACAAACTAAAAGTTACACACAAGCGTTGGGTGTAGCGCTCGCATTACAAGTTGAAAGTTGAGCACAACTGAAGTTATCGCGCGTCGGGATATTGCATACTCAGAGCTCTGGTTAGCTGTTTCACAAAACAAAAAAGTTTCACAAAACACATCAATAATAAATTACAAAGTAAAGTTACACTCATAATAATACTATCTGATAAAAATGATTAAAGTTATAAGAGCTCAAAGATATGAGGTCTCGGGTGTTAGAAAAAAAAAAGGCAGGCTTTAACATAGTGATATATACATATACATTTCTAAATATGTATATGTAGGTACAGTATATATATATATATATATATATATATATATATACACACACATATGTGTGTACTCATTTATGAATACATAGAACATATTCTTCTATTGGAAATATTCATATTTTCATGTTGGGTTAGTGCACAAGAGAATATTAGATCGTGTTTGTGCGCGTTTTTTTTCTCCTTTTTTTTCTCCATTTACTTCTATGGGGAAATACGCTAATATGCGCACAATATTATAACTTTGGCTTTTTGCAGGCTTCGGGGTTAGCGCAAGAGCGAAAACTTTTTACTTTCAACTTGTAATACGAGTGCTACCCGACGCACACAAAAAGCTTACTTCTCGTGCAGTTACCTGACCCTATATAGCTTATAAGAAGCAAAAAACACTGCAGCATATAAACTATATTGCGTAAGGAGAAAAGCAAATGTAGCCATGGGTGTCAGCCAGTGTTAACAATAAGAGAAAAATCATCATTTTAAACTAAAGTGTCCTATTGAGCACTACACTGCAATAGAGGGGGCACAGATGACACTTCAAATGGCACTCAAATTGCAAGTAATAGACTTTGCAACGGCCAGAAATCACTTCAACTATGGAATAACTTACCTGCATTCTATGTGGTTTTAGGTTGAGGAAGAGAACAGTCAAGTGTTGTCATCTGCATGCAGCTTGGATTTCAAGCGTCTTTTGTGATGTGCGATCTGGTGTTTTGGAAGCTAGTCCCACTCAGATACCGCTGCTCGCAGGCTTCTGGTCTGGGAGGGGTCCGAGCTTTGCAGGGAATCTGTTAACCAGATATCCCAGGAGTTGAGAAGTTCTTTGCTTGCCTCTATAGAGGTCATAGTGTGGGTTTGATTGTTCCTTACAACAAAAGTTTGGTGGGTTAACCCCACTGTATTGGATGTTATTTGCTCAGAGTGCTTGAGTGATTTCATTGAAGGCGCACCTCTGGTTGACAAATCTTGAAGTAGAAATAAGAGACAACAATAGATCTAGGCTGTGAGCAATATGTACTTGGGGATCTAAGGAGTTTTAGAAGTCCATGTTAATGTAAAGGTATAGTTCCTGTGGCAAGTAATCTGGGGCTCACTTTGTGGAGCGGAGGTTACAAAAGTCACTTTTAATGTGGACTAGTTATTTTAATAGGCTGTCTATTAAATTTTATTCACTGACTGGTAAACTATTATGATTTTTATTTTCAATATATATAAAGCAATACTTGAGTTATGGTGGAAATAAAACCATGAGATTGAAATCTTCCATTACATAAAAAGTAAGATATATATAATTATTGTATATAAAATTAGCAAATCAATTGTTACCAATGCACCAGGGAACTCTGCAGTTGTAAGAGCTTTGGCATGTAGCCCCAATTATCACCATCTGGCTTAAGCTGCCTACTGCTTTTGAGATTTTGGGGTGAGAGCCTATAAAAATTGAATCCATCGCTCTTATATGGATTTGCTGACCCCAGACATCAAAAATACAGTACGGCTGTATGTGGCAAAGGAGAAGAGGAAGGTGATTGGTCTTGCCCATGTGCAGAATGTGGTTTTGGAGAAGATGATGGTGTTTCACAAAGACAGTTTGTTTTGTATGCAGCATCCTAGAAAAGACTCCTAGAGAGAAGCCGAAAAGGGTTCCGGTTATAATATATATATGTATAACCCTTTGTGCCAGACTCTCAGATTCTTGCGTGGCTACACAAGTTCTCTAGTGAAGTCTCCCAACTTGAAAGATTAAAAAATCCTTACACGACTTTTAATGGAAAGAGGAGGTATTGGTTTGAGTTTTGGAAGAACGTTGATGGTGAGCTCCATCATCCTCTCAAAACTTTCCTGATTGGCGGAAATAAAGGTTTTCTCTTTCATCTGTTTAGGTCTACCTTTTGTTGAAAATGTCAATTTTTTTGGTCAATCGAAAGATGAGTGCCCTGATGAATTGGTTTGCAAAAATAGTGGTGGTGTAGGTCACAGATATGCAAATTGTTTGGAATGGATTAAATTTCAAACAAATATTTTTTTTATTTTAAGGAGTTGTGAGAAAGTGCGTAAGGAACATGAGGAGTATGAAAGGTGGCAAGTGAGATTGGAATATTTGATAGATTTAAAGAGATTGTCTACTCCAGAATTTTTATTGTTTAAAAAGATAGATAATCCCTTTATTACCCATTCCCCAGTTTTGAATAACTAACACAGTTGTATTAATATACTTTTTGCATCTGTGATTACCTTGTATCTAAGCCTCTGTAGACTTCCCCCGTATTTCAGTTCTTTTGGCAGACTTGCATTTTAGCCAATCAGTGCTCTCTTATAAGTAACAATCACCTAGATTACGAATTTTGCGTTATGATTGAAAAAGCAGCGTTATGGCCCATAACGCTTCATTTTCCCTAACGCTGCTATTACAAGTCTTGTCGGTATAGGTGTACCGCACACCTTTTAGTCTGTCACGCAACGTCAGTACCGCACTTTTAAAAAAGTCCTTTTTCAATGGGACTCCCATAGCGCCGGTATTACGAGTTTGCCTGGGAGGCCAAAAAGGAACAGTACACCCTAAACTGACAAGATCCGTACCGCCATCTGAAAGTCAGTAGTTATGCGTTTTACGTTACAAAGCTGTACCATAAAACTTATAACTAAAGTCTTACAAAGTACACTTACACCCATAAACTACCTATTAACCCCTAAACCGAGGCCCTCCCGCATCGCAAACACTATAATAAATTTATTATAACCTAATCTGCCGCTCCCGACATCGCCGCCACTATAATAAACCTATTAAGCCCTAAACCGCCGCCCTCCCTCATCGCAAACACTATTTAAATATTATTGACCCCTAATCTGCCGTCCACCCACACCGCCGCTATAATAAAACTATTAATCCCTAAACCGCAAGCCTCCACAACGAAATATAATAAAATAAACTATTAACCCCTAAACCGAAAGCCCCCCACAACGAAATATACTAAAATAAACTATTAACCCCTAAACCGAAAGCCCCCACAATGAAATATACTAAAATAAACTATTAACCCCTAAACCTAACAATCCCCTAACTTTATATTAAAATTACAATTTCCCTATCTTAAATTAAATTTACCTGTCAAATTAAATAAATTAATTTTAAACTAACAATTAAACTAAGATAATTATTAAACAATTACACTAACTACTAACTACAATTAAACTACAATTAAACTATCAATTAAATTAAACTAAACTATACATTAAAAAAATCCTAACACTACTCTAGTATCTAATTACCAAAAAAAAAACTAAATTACAAAAAAAACACTAAATTACGAAAAATAAGAAACAAATGATCAAAAATAAAAAAGAATTACACCTAATTTAGTAACCCTATCAAAATGAAAAAGCCCCCAAAAATAAAAAAAACCCTAGCCTACAATAAACTACCAATGACCCTTAAAAAAAGATAACAGCTCTTTTACCTGTAAAAAAAAATACAAACACCCCCCTACAGTAAAACCCACAACCCCCACAACCAACCCCCCAAATAAAATAACTATCTAAAATAACCTAAGCTCCCCATTGCCTTGAAAAGGGCATTTGTATGGGCATTGCCCATAAAAGGGCATTTAGCTCTTTTACATGCCCAGACCCTAAAATAAAAATAAAACCCACCCAAAAAACCCTCAAAAAAACCTAACACTAACCGCCGACGATCCACTTACAGTTCTTGAAGTCCAGCTGGCAAAGTCCTCATCCATGTGGCAAGAATTCTTCATCCAGACGGCCTCTTCTATCTTCATCCAGCCGGCGAAGTCCTATTCCAGGCGGCAAGAAGTCTTTATCCAGATGGCATCTTCAATCTTCATCCATACGGCGTGGAGTGGGTCCATCCTGAAGACATCCGGGGGTGGAGCATCCTCTTCATAGGGTCGTACACTGGAACTTCAATGCAAGTGACATCATCCAAGATGGCGTCCCTTGCATTCCTATTGGCTGAAAGATTTCAATCAGCCAATAGGATTAGAGCTGCTAAAATCCTATTGGCTGTTTCAATCAGCCAATAGGATTGAGCTCTCATCCTATTGGCTATTCAAATCAGCCAATAGGATTGAGCTCTCATTCTATTGGCTGATTGGAACAGCCAATAGGATAAGAGCTCAATCCTATTGGCTGATTGGAACAGCCAATAGGATTTTAGCAGCTCTAATCCTATTGGCTGATTGAAATCTTTCAGCCAATAGGAATGCAAGGGACGCCATTTTGGATGATGTCACTTGCATTGAAGTTCCAGTGTACGGCGGAGACTGTATGAAGAGGATGCTCCGCCCCGGATGTCTTCAGGATGGACCCGTTCTGCGCCGGATGGATGAAGATAGAAGATGTCATCTGCATGAAGACTTCTTGCCACCTGGATGAGGACTTTGCAAGCTGGATGAAGATAGAAGAGGCCGTCTGGATGAAGACTTCTTGCCGCATGGATGATGACTTCGCCAGCTGGATGGATCCTTCAAGCGGGACTTCAAGAACTATAAGTAGATCAACGGGGGTTAGTGTTAGGTTTTTTTAAGTGTTTTTTGGGTGGGTTTTATTTTTAGTTTAGGGTCTGGGCATGTAAAAGAGCTAAATGCCTTTTTAAGGGCAATGCCAATACAAATGCCCTTTTCAGGGCAATGGTTAGCGTAGGTTTTTTTAGATAGTTATTTTATTTGGGAGGGTTGGTTGTGGGGGTGGTGGGTTTTACTGTTGGGGGGTGTTTGTATTTTTTTACAGGTAAAAGAGCTGTTATCTTTGGGGCAATCACCCACAAAAGGCCCTTTTAAGGGCCATTGGTAGTTTATTGTAGGCTAGGGTTTTTTTTATTTTGGGGGGCTTTTTTATTTTGATAGGGCTATTAGATTAGGTGGAATTATTTTTTATTTTTGATAATTTGTTTCTTATTTTTTGTAATTTAGTGTTTGTTTTTTTATGTAATTTAGTTATTTTTATTTTTAGTAATTTTAAGTGTTTATTTTTTTTGTAATCTTAGGTTTTAGTGTAAGGCAGGTTAGGTTTTATTTCACAGGTACGTTTGTATTTATTTTAACTTGGTAGTTAGTAAATAGTTAACAACTATTTACTAACTAGTCTAACTATTTAAAATAAATACAAACTTACCTGTGAAATAAAAATAAAACCTAAGCTAGCTACAATATAACTAATAGTTATATTGTAGCTAGCTTAGGTTTTATTTCACAGGTAAGTTTGTATTTAGTTTAAAATATTTATTATTTAGTAAATAATTGTAACTTTAGTTTAGCTGTATTTTAATTATGTTAAAGTTAGGGGGGTGTTAGGCTTAGGGTTACGTTAGGGTTACATTAGGGTTAGGTTTAGGGGTTAATAGATTTATTTAGTGGTAGTGATGTGGGAGGCCAGAGGTTTAGGGGTTAATAACTTTAGTATAGTGGCAGCGACATCGGGAGCGGCAGATTAGGGGTTAATAGTTTTATGTAGGTGGCGGCGATGTTGGGGTGGCAGATTAGGGGTTAATAACTGTATGTAGGTGGCGGTGATGTTGGGGGTGGCAGATTAGGGGTTAATAACTGTATGTAGGTGGCGGCGATGTTGGGGGTGGCAGATTAGGGTGTTTAGATTCGGGGTTTATGTTAGGGTGTTAGGTTTAAACATAACTTTATATTTCCCCATAGACATCAATGGGGCTGCGTTACGGAGCTTTTCATAAAGCAATTGCAGGTGTTAGGCTTTTTTTTGTCGGCTCTCCCCATTGATGTCTATAGGGAAATCGTGCACTAGCACGTCAAAGCAGGGCTTGTTTTCAGTGCGGTATGGTGCTCAACGCAACCATTTCACCCGCAAAAGCCTGCTTTTTTAAAACTCGCAATACCAGCGCTATAGGGAGGTGAAATTATGCCGCTTTTGTGGCGATCGCCAAAATCCCTATAGCGCTCAAAACTCACAATCTAGCTGATTGTTATCTATATGGCACACATGAACTAATACCCTCTAGCTGTGATAACCTGTCAAATGCATTGAGATAAGAGGCAGCCTTCAAGAGCTTAGAAATTAGCATATGAGCCTACCAAGGTTTAGCTTTCATCTAAGAATACCAAGAGAATTAAGCAAATTTGATGATAAAAGTGAATTGGAAAGTTTGTTTTTTAAATTGCATGCCCTATCTGAATCATGAATGTTTAATTTTTCCTATACTGTCCCTTTAAGGGATTTAGCTTTAGAAGTGAGTGATCAACTGGAAGAAGCTAAAGAAGTGATTAAGAAGTGTATGGATGTGAAGAATTGAGGCATTATTATTATTTTTTGTGCAAGAATGGAAGTAACGGAGAACGGTGAGAAGCATACTAGGTATTTTTTCAAGATAGTGTTTTCGGAAAAAAGACGTGTTATGGATATGGAAGGTAGAGAAGTTAGCGGTAAGAATGGGATTTTGGGGAACTTTGGAAGTTCTATAATCATTTGTGTCAAGAGAGTGGTAGGAATGTGTGTGCTGATGAGGTTGTTTTAGGGAAGATTGACAATAGGTTAACTGAGGAAGATTGTATTATTTTGGAAAGAGACCTGACTTTTTCTGAGATTGAAGTGGTAGTTAATGGGATGAAGAAACAAAGATTTCCTGGGGGTGGTGGTTTCACTGCAGAATTCTTTGGGGGGTTTTATGTTTATAGGTGGGTTTTATAGAATGGAAAGATGTATTCATCAATGAGAGAAGCCGTTGTTCTGTTATATAATAAAGGGGATCGAAAGGATCTTTACAATAGAAAACCTATATTACTATTTAATATAGATTATAAAATTATTGCTAAGGTGATTGTGAATAGGTTAAGAGGTGTGACTGATAGAATGGTTGGTGATGAACAAGTGTATGAGGTTCCTGGGAGGAAGATTGCTGAGAGTTTGGTTTGTTTGAGGGGATATTTTGTGGTTATGTAAGGACAGGAATCAGTATTTTGTTTTTGTGGCTGTTGATTTTGAGAAGGCCTTCGATAGCATGATGCATAGTTCTACGTTTGAAAGAATGGGTGTTCCAAAGAAGATGTTGTCTTGGATTAAATATTTGTATAAGGAAATTGTGGGTAAGTTTGTAGTGAATGTTTTTTTGACTAATGAAGAGGTGATTGGGTCTGGAGTGCATTAGGATTGTCCGTTGTCTCTATATGTTTTTATTTGTGTGATTGAACCATTGTTAACAATGTTAAGTATGCTTAGAGATATTTATTTTTAAGGATGAGAATGTGCCAGGTAGTAATGGAAGGTGTTTTAAGGTGATTGGTTTTATGGATAATGTAACCGTTGTTTGCCGATGAAAGATGCAGGCCATGGGGGAGGTGCAAGTGTGACGTCATCACGCAGCGCGGCGAGGTGCAGAGCAGAGCTGCACATGTGAGTTAGCCGACGCTACTCCTAAGGTGGTAAGGAGACGGAACTACGGCGGATATCAGGCCGTGTCTCCAGCCCTGCTTTAGGGAGGCATACTGCTGGATGGATACCGTGAGGCCAGTCCGGTCCAACAGTGGGGCCTGTGAGTAACGCCGGGCAGAGGTGGTGGCCAAGCTGCAGTCACAAAGCACGGGAAAGGTCTATGGGCGTGTGAGGAGCACGTGCCCTGACCTAGGAGCAGAACCAGGAGTGGAAGTGGTAGGAGGAGGATCCTGGACTGCACTTAGTCTCTCACAGGGAGGCTTTCACCCCCGGATGATAGGGCTGCATGGGCCCTGGATGCATGGATACCTGGATACATGGAGAGAGGTAAAGAGCCCAAGGCTGGAGACTTAAAACTATAGCAAATTGCTGTGACTGTTGAAATATATTTTATACTGTGAATTACTGCCACTTTTTTTTTTTTTTTTTTTTTTTAACAAACTATCCTCTCTCCATCTTATATAAATCGCTAATTCCATTGCTAAGAAAGGGAGAAAAGGGACTTATAAAGCCAACTATCCGCCTGTGTAGAAGTGTAAAAGCAGGGGTGAGAAAAACATACTGCTTTCTATCTGTTTTTTTTCTTTCTTCCCTTTTCTTACTGGCTTGGAGACATACTATAAAGATTTTAAAATGCCATTAAAACATATAAGAGGGGCTATCTAAATCCACCTAGTATTTGATTGATGGATAAGTATCTTAAGCAGCAAAAAATGTCTCCTAAGTTAAAGGTCATAGACAAGAAGATCAATAAATCAATAAATTCTCCTAATAAATCCTGCGCAGAAGAAAAAACTCCTGAGGCCTTGGATGCCACAACAATTGCTATGCAGGTATCTGAGCTGATTATACCTAAGATCGAAGAAGTGAATGCACGACTAGACGCCATCATGGGGGAAATAAGAGCTCAAAATGAGAGAATAAGCTATTTGGAACAAAGGATTTCAGACTATGAGGATAGTCAAACCATATTAAATGCAAAATTGGAAGAAGTAATCTCACAAAACAAAATTCTTACAAATAAGATGGAAGACTCCGAAAACAGAGCAAGGCGCAACAACCTGCGAATAATTGGGCTACCTGAAACAATAAAATCTCAGGATCTAAAAAAGTTCGTGGAAGAAACTCTCCCAAGTCTGATGGCTATTCAACAACAAAAGTCATTGTTCACTGTGGAAAGAGTGCAAAGATTGGGTAGAGAGCAAGAGGGGACGGAGCAAGGCATAAAGAGATCGCGACCAGTGATTGCCAAATATCTTAACTACCAAGGAAAGAATGAGCTTATTCAAGCATTCAGAAAACAACAACCCCTACAATTTAATGGAGCTAGAATCCTAATATTCCAGGACTTCTCAGCAGAGACTTCACTTAAAAGGAGGAAATTTTCCCCTATTTGTTCTCAACTAGCACAGGAGAAGATATTTTTTTCCTTAATGTACCCTGCCAAACTTAGAATTAAGTCTGGACCCAATACCTATATATTTGAAACCCCAGAAGCCGCACAATTGTTCCTAGAGAATGAATCAAAATATTGAGCTTGATTTAATGAGAGTCCTTGATTTATTGATTTATAAATTATTACTTTTTTTTTTTTTTTTTTTTTTTTTTTTCTCCTTCTCCATGTCTCTTTTAAGGAAAAACGTTTTTTTTTTTGTTTTTTTTTCTCCATGTCTTTTTTAAGGAGAAACGGTTTTTTTTTGGTTTTTGTTTTTTTTCCTTCTCCATGTCTCTTTTAAGGAGAAACGGTTTTTTTTTTTTTTTTTTGGTTTTTTTTTCTTTCTCCATGTCTCTTTTAAGGAGAAATGGTTTTTTTTTTTTTTTTTTTTTTCCAGCTTCCCCTAGTAAACACGATTTTCACTGTTTTATAGATACAATGTATAAAGATATTTATGTATTAGGAACTGAGATATGCACACAGTTTTAATTAAGGTTAGGATATATATTTTGATTTATTTTTGTGAATTTGTTGTTGAAGGATTTAACTTCGACGAAAGAAACGATTTGATGTACAAATTCTATCTACTGGTTTATATCATCATTTTTCTTTTTGTTATAATGTGTATGTCTGTGGTTTTTTTTTTTTTTTTGAAACACACACGAAAGGTGCACCCGATGATGATATTACGAATATTTTGACACAATTTTGTGAAATTGAACTAAAAAAGTTATTTGTTGTTATAGAAATGGTTCCAGCTTCACTCAGTAAACACGATTTTCACTGCTCTATAGATACAATGTATAAAGGTATTTATGTATTAGGAATTGAGATATACACCACAATTTTAATTAAGGTTAGGATATATACTTTGATTTATTTTTGTGAAACTGTTTTTGAAGGATTTAACTCTGACGATAGAAATGATTTGATGTACAAATTCTATCTACTGGCTTATATCACCATGTTTCTTTTTGTTATAAATGTGTATGTTTGTGGTTCTTTTTTTTTTTTTTTTTTTTTTTTTCTTCTCTTCTCCTCCTCTCTCTCCCACCCATCCACATATCCTTGGGCAATTTTTTATATACAGTGTTGCGCCTTCCAATTTGGGTTTTATTCCATCTTTCTACTTAGCGATAAGATATCCTGCAAACTTAGCTTCAAAAATAAACATAGTTAGAAGATAAAGGTTATCTCATGGAATGTGGGAGGAATTCACTCCCCCATTAAAAGGAAAGCGGTGATAAACTTTCTAAGTAAGAAGGCACTGGGCATCATTTGTCTACAGGAGACCCATCTCTCCGATGTCGAACATAACAAACTTAAGATACGTGGGTTTTCGCAAACATTTTTCGCTTCATATAGGAAAGTAGCCAGAGGGGTGATGATCTTGATCCATAAAAACCTTGGACAAGAAATCATTAAAGTAGTGAGAGATAGAGAGGCCAGGTATATAATGGTCAGAATGAAGATTCAAAATCAATTCTTCTTAATAGTTAACTTGTATGGCCCTAATAGTCCCGATGTTGCATTCTGGACCCGGTTAATTAAGAATATCTTGAAGTTTGCAAAAGATAACATAATTATAACAGGGGATTTTAATATTACCCCTAACTCGAGCATTGATAGAACTAGAATGGGCCTAAGCAGGAAAAAAGGGAATTATACAAGAACCCATCATAAATATGAAGAAAAAATCTTTAGTTTATTGACCCAATCAACTAATCTTATAGACATTTGGAGAACTATGAACCCTAATTCTCGGGAGTTTACATGCCATTCTAAATCCCATAATACCATGTCTAGACTAGATCTATACCTAGTATCAGAAATCTTGGCTCCTAGAATCTCTAAATGTGAAATTCTGGACTTCACTCTTTCCGACCATGCCCCTGTAATATTACAAATTCAAGTTAAGAAATCCTATACATCTAACTCTTTTTTTTTCCCAGTCTATTTAGCCAACTCAGATAAATTTAAGTCCTTTTTGGAAAAGGCCTGGGAAGATTACTGCTCTTTTAATGCTCACAGTAGAAATAATACACTTATTTTCTGGGAAACGGCTAAAGTATATCTAAAAGCAGAGATAATATCATATATGGCGAGATTAAAAAAGAAGCAAGTTTCTAGATACCATGATCTATCTAATAAACTTAAAGAGGCTTACGCTAGTTATATGCAGAACCCAACTATAGTAAACAGAGAAATTTACTTCTCTAATAAAAAAAATAGCGATCATTTTCTATTACAACAAGCCCAAGAATCAATATAAATCAAAGCAGCCAAATTTAAAAGATATGGCAATAAAGCAGGCAAATTCTTAGCATCCATCTTTAAAACACAAACTCAGAGAAAGCCTATTGTGGCTATTAGAAAAGATAAGAGTATCACCTCAGATCAGGAACAAATGGCTCTCTTATTCCGTAATTTTTTCACAGACCTTTATGCTTCACAACAACCACAAGCAGAAGACATTGATCGATTTTTAGATTCTATTAAGATACCATTGATATCAGGAACAGACTTGGAAGCTCTAGATAAGCCTATAAGTGACCAGGAGATAGTAAGGGTCATTAAATCATTAGCTAGAGGAAAATCTCCTGGCCCAGACAACCTGCCCTTGGAGTTTTATATGGTACTATTAGAAAAAATTACTCCAGTCCTTAAGGACCTATACAAAGGGTACTTTGAAGAAAACATCAGGGTATCGGAAGATTTTAAGAGAGCAAACATCGTACTAATTCCTAAACCTAATAAGGATCCCCTAGATCTTACAGCTTACAGACCGATATCCCTGCTGAATCTTGATTATAAGATTATGATGAAGATTTTGGCAGAAAGATTGAAGCTAATTGCACCTAAAATTATACACGAGGATCAGGTGGGATTTGTGAGTGGAAGATCATCTGAGAAAAGTATTAGAAAGATACTCCATGCTATCTCTCAGTACAGTGACGGGGATTCTGCTCTGCCGGAGGCCTTCCTGCTATCTTTGGATGCAGAGAAGGCCTTCGACAGAGTGGAATGGCCATTTATGTTCAAAGTTATGGCTAAATACGGATTTGGAAGTAAGTTCTGTACCTTTATTAGAAACATCTATTCAGATGCAAAGGCATCAATTATGATCAATAATGAGTTAACTCAATCTTTTACACTTTCTAGAGGCACGAGACAGGGGTGTCCTCTTTCACCCCTACTTTTCAATTTAGTTCTGGAGCCACTGGCAATTAAATTAAGGGAACTTCTCACAGGAATTAACATAGGCAAGGAAGTGCTAAGAATATCCCTATTTGCCGATGATTTACTTTTGTATGTCAGTAATCCAAAAGATACCATGGACATGGTCTTAGAACTTTTAAAGGATTATGGCAATGTCTCAGGGTACAAAACTAATTTGGCAAAATCAAAGGCAATTTGGTTGAAAAGGAGTAATAAACAGCAAACCTTTGAATTTATTGAATCTAATGCCTTGGAATATCTAGGCTTGAAACTCTCTGTTAACCCAGATGACTGGTATTGCGACAATATTCTTTCAGTCCTCCAAGAAACCATGATGAAATTAAGAAGTTGGGCAGCGTTACCGGTTTCAATCTCGGGTAAAGTTAATCTCTATAAAATGTTCATAGTCCCAAAAATTTTATACCCATGTAGAATGCTTCCCTTGCTTATAAAAAAAATGGACCTATGGCGCTTCAATCGGGCACTGAGATATTTTCTTTGGAGTGGGAGAAAATCTAGAATAAAACTGGAGATACTATACCAACCATATTTGGGAGGGGGGCTATCACTTCCAAACCTGGAATGGTACAATTTAGCAACATTAATAAGATTTCCAATTGAATGGCTCTTTCAATCATTTAAACTATCTAATAAGCACTTAGAAGAACACATATGTGCTCCCTATTCTATGGGCTTTATATTACATGCAACAAATAAGATTTTGGGCAACACAATTGCTAACCACCCCTTATTGAAGGATATCTTAAAAGCATGGAGGAATACCATGAAGTTGCTTGGACATCCCACAGCGGTCTCTAAATGGCTACCTATTCAAGGAAATTGGCACTTTCCACTAGGTAACTCAGCTAACCCTTTTAGTCTATGGTCACCTTCCAAAGCTCTCTCGATTGCAGAGTTCTATGATTTTAAGACTAGAAAATTTCATAAATTTACAGAATTTCAAAATAACTTTCCGGCAGCGCAGAAGAAACATATGTTCTACTTTTTGCAAGCCACAGATTATATACGAAAGTTACTGTATCTGTTTCCTCAGACTTTCCAAGACCACCCATTAATGGATCATCTTAAAATGGAAAAGTGTTCCGTGACTTCTATATATAAAATTTTAAGATCAGCAGAGACGGAAAAATATATAGAACGGGCGAAGGCATATTGGGGAAAGGTAGTAAGCTTGATAGACCCTATAGATCAACTAGAGAACAGTTTAAAGACTGCGCTAGCTATCTCCCCTTCAACTTATCTAAGAGAAACGCAGTTTAAGATTATCAATAGAGACTACCTCACCCCACGGCGGGTAGCTAAGTGGAATTGTAATGTTAAAATTTTTTGTATTAAGTGCCATTTAAACGATCCAGATCTGGGTCACCTACTGTGGGAATGCCCGAAAGTAAACCAATTTTGGCATAAGGTAGCCTATCTTCTTTCCCAAATGATAAATATTGAAGTGAGACTTTCAATAAATTCTATAATATTACTGAACCCCTGTATTTCATGGGGGAATAAAAAGAGATTCATTCTAACTGCGATACTTAACCTCAGAAAACTTATTTTTGACAATTGGTGCAAACCACGAGCTCCATCAATCAAAGAAGCAAAAAATCTTCTTTCTGATAGTACAATGATAGCAGCCCATGACTATAGGCTTGAAAGGAAGAAAGATAACTTATATTTAAAAACTTGGAAAGACTTTATTCTAGATCAGGGTAGAGACTTTACTGCTAACATAGAAGGTATCATTAATATTCAAATATAGTGAATATGCCCCGAATTGGAGGTTTAAATGGATAGGATTGGATGGGGCGGTGAGAAGGGAGGAGATTATGTTAACTTTGCTCTTTTTTTTTTTTTTTTTTTCTCTCTCTTGGACTCTCCCCATGAAAGATTCATGATTAATGCAATATAACACTATATAAAATAATGGACGATTAGGCGGCCTAGTTGGGCATAACAGACTCATCACCCCCCCCCCCACTCTTAGATTTGCTAACATATATGTAAACTCTTGACAAATGTATTTGGATATATGTGAATATCCTACTTGTAATGCTTATTTTGCCACTGCACTTTGTACTTTTTCAAAATTATAATAAAAATTTAAATAGAAAAAAAAAAAAAAAAAAAAAAAAAACGTTGTTTGCCATCCTCAAAAGAGTTTAAGGAGAATTTAAATTTCTTTTAGATATTTTTTGTTTGGCGTAAGTGGTTTTTGTGTGAATTAAGTGTTTATGTACGTTTTTTGGTGAATGGAGAGAGGATTTGTGTGGTTGGCCTGTTGCTAATTATATGTTTAAACTTTTGGGTGTTACGTTTTGTGAGGATTTTAAGGATATGAAAGTTGTTTGTAAGAAAGTGAAGAGGAAGATTGATTTTTTGAAGTTGAGAGCGTTGAGTTTTGATAGTCGAGTTTTAGTTATTAAGGCTGTTATGTTTCCTATTTTGTTATTTGTTAGTAATATTTTTCCTGCTCCTTGTACGGTTCTGCATCAAATAATAAGATTAATGTTTTTTTTGTTTTAGAATTCAGGAATGAAGAAACTACTGAGAGATAAGATTGTTTGTGCAACGGATAAGGCTGGAAAATGTTTACCTGATGTTGAGACTTTTTTGATGGTTAAGTATTTTGGTATGTGTGTGTTTTTGAGTAGCATGGATTTTTTGGGTGGAAATGTATTGGGGATATTTAGTTTGGGATAATAGAAGACCTGTTAGTTTTAAGGTGCCTTGGTTTTATGTACATATTGAGAATTGCGTGAGAGGTTTGAATTTGGTTCATGTGACTAGAGTGGTGTGAAAAGACGATGTTTATGAGAATTTTGGTTAATAGAGAGAAAGTAAAGCAGATTGGTAGCATGACTGAGAGTGTGGATGTTTGGTAGAGGCGAGGGTAAATATGTAAGATTTTGTAAATCATCATAAGGATGTGTCGTGGAAGGCAATATATGGATGTTTACCCACTAGAGAATTAATGAGGATGAGAAGGGAAGTAAATAACGAAAAATGTCCAAGAGATGGATGGCGGTGTGTGAAAAATGTGCATGTGTTGTGGGAGTGTGAATATGCAAGGAATGTTTGGAAGAGTTTAGCCACACTGATTATGGGTTTGACTGGTGTGCAACTGGTGACTTTTTAGTTGATTTTGTTTGGTAAGTGTGATGTTGATGTGGTTAAGAAGAGATTGCTTTGGTTGCTTGTTAATTGTGTGAAAGAGTCTTTGTGGGATGCTAGACATCTGTGAGTGTTTAATAAACATTTGATTGAAGTTGGGCAATGTGTTTATTCCGCGGAAGGCTATTCACATATTTTTGTTTTGACAGGAAGAAATAGAAAGAGGGTTTTTGATAGTTTAGTGTTTAGGGGTTAGCAGGATGGTTGATGGAAAGTGGTAAAATATGTTAGGGAAGTGTTGAGGGTGTTTTAGGGGTTGCTTTAGTATAAGGGTTATTTTTTTGTTTTGTATTTCTGATTGAGGAAAATAAATTATTTTTGTTTTTGTGAATAATGTTGATCTTATTTGTGTCAACCATTTTGTTTATGATTGTGTTTTTCTTAGTTATGTACAATATTTATCCTGTGTTTTTTTGTAATGTATTTCACTTGTTTTTATTTCTGTATATATTTACATATGTTATTTTATAATTAAAGAACGGTTAATTAATTAGAGGTTTTTCTTGCTGCATCCTACACCACAAAGGGGATTGCTGTGTTTAAAACAGTAATTGGAAGTAGAAAATCTGAAATATTTTATATCTAATAATTTGCATATCTTATGCAGAATTCCCTGGTGCATTGGTAACAATTTATCCAGAGTACTTCTAGGAAAACACAAGTGAGGATAATTGCCTAGATTTGCTAATGTTCTATACAATAATTCTATATTTCTTACTTTTATGTAGGATTTAAATGTCATGGTTTTATCTCCACCGTAACTCTCTTGAGTTACTCGAACAGGAAACACAGGTAATGACAATTAGAGAGGCTTCTCTCAAGACGTGTCTAATTCTGAAGAATGTTTTGTACAAACAGAGCAAAGTGTGTACAGTGTTTGCATATCCCCCAATAGCATAGTGCTCAGTCACATGGATACGTTTTACTGCACACAACAGGGAGATCTCTGGCTAATCATTGATCAGACTTACTACTGAGTCGCAGCATGGGTTTTTATCCTTTTATCTCAGTGGCTGGGGGAGGAGGAGAAGGCATAGCATCCTATTGTCTACATAACATCTGTCCCTTACTGGGTGCCTTTAGACATTGTTGAGCAGTGGACAAGAGGCACCTAATCCAGCAGAGATTGATTACATGGTTTCCGCCTTATCATAGTCTTACACCTGCTGCTACAGAGCTTGGGGCAAGCTAGGAGGTGTCCATAAAATAAATACCATTAATTATCTTCAAGATAAGATATCTCTGAAAAACTAAGCAGCCAGTAGCTAGTAATTAATATAAGACATTACATTAAAATAATATATATGCATATGAAATACTATTTTATTATGTAAAAAATATTTTTGCTTGAAAAAGCCTATAGATTTTTGTGGGAAACAGATAAAGTAAAGATTTTTCTTATTTAAATTAAAATGAGCAGGAAATAAATGTTTTTGCACAGTCAATTAGTTTTAAAATGATAAGAACACAGCCCTGTTATTAAAGAAAGACAAGCTTCAACTCATCTTCCATGAATTTTTTTTCTAAATTTATTTAATAATTCAACATCCTTTTCTTAAAAAAACAACAACCAAAAGCTGTCATTACAATTTGAAACAGATCTAAAAGTATTATGTAGTATACCAGTAGAGCAGTTGCAGTTTTGCTGGGCAAATAAATAAATCAATAAATCAATAAATACATTAATTAATTAATTAATTAAAATAATTAGAATAGTTGCCAGTTCCGGATAATTAGAAAATGATTAATCTATTTAGCACAATGACAATTCATTTGGAAAACTCAGACAAATAAAATACAGGGTATGCGTTTATATTATTTAGGATATGGAGCTAATGACAAATAGCAGAACAAGTTAGATAACATATTGGTCATGCTAATTAGCAATAAATAAATAAAAAATAATTATGCAGCATCTAAAGCTGGAACGACTGATAAAAAAAAAAAAAAATTCCACAAACATAGAGGGAGTTTACCATAAAATAGATTTTTTTTCTGTAGATTATTCTTTATTATCTATATTGACTTAAAGGACCACTCAATGCAGTAGAATTGCATAATTAATAAGTGCATAATAAAAAGACAATGATTTAACACCTACTCTGAATTTCAAATAAACAGTAGATTTTTTTTCTGACAAGTTTATTTTTTCTCCCATTTTCCGGTCCCTGTATCATGTGATAGACATCAGCCAATCACAGACTAGTATACACATACCCTGTGAGTTTGTTCACACGCGCAGTAGGATCTCGTTCCTCATAAAGTATGAATATACTTGGCATAACCAAGAATAAAGGGATATAATAGAGAGTCAGACAGAGCATACAATTTTATATATATATACAAATTGTTTTCTATGATCAAATTTGCTTTGTTTCCATGATATTCTGTGTTGAAGAGATACCTAGGTAGGCATCTTGAGCACTATATGGCAGGAAATAGTTTAGTCATCTAGTGCTCTTGCAAAACTGTTGCCATATTGTGCTCCAGACATGTGCACGCTCCTCAGCTTATCTCCCTGCTTTTCAACAAATTATACCAAGAGAACAAACAAAATGTGAAAAAACAATAGTAAATTAGAAAGTAAAAATTAAAAGGGCATTCTCTGATTAAATCATAAAAGAAAAAAATGTTGGTTTCATATCTCTTTAATTATTAAGGATGTTTTCTGGATTTAAAAGTGTAATTGTATATTCATGTAAATCATTATACATACTGGCTATTAATTTATTTATTTTTGCCAAACATTGTCTTGCAAAAATATATTAATTTTCCTATGCAAACTATTTTAAATTTAACACTGAGGTCTATGGGAATCAGTATTTAAATATTATTGATTTTACAGAAACATTTGAATGCCAGAACAAATTTCAACCGGACTGTTCATTCCACCATTAAAATGCTATAGAATGGATATTTACCCAATTAGTGCTAACAAGTTCCTGGACAGTTGTGCATTTTGCCACTGCAATTCCTGATTAAAATACTTTATTGTAATCATTTGTTTCTTTGTTGAGTCTAATAGAGAGAGTTTTAAAAAGTGTTTTAACGTTTTGTGTTTTGAAAGATGGAGGTTCCTTTGCTTAAAAAACAAGCTGTTCCCATAGATGGATTATACACAAAAATGCATTTCCTCTTAGTTTGAAAAATCAATTTAAAGGGACATAAACCCCCCCATAAATGTGTAGATAGAGCATAAAATTTTAAACAATTTTCCAATTTAATTCAATTATCACATTTTCTTCATTTTCTTGTTATCCTTTGTTGGAAAGCATGGATGTAAGCTCAAGAGTGTGCACGTGTCTGCTGCACTATATAGCAGCAGTTTTGCAACAATGTTATAAATTAGCAAGAACACTAGATGGCAGCACCATTCAGGCATGTGCATGCTGCCTATCTATATATCTCTTCAACAAAGGATAACATGAGTACAAAGCAAGTTTGATTGAAGTAAATTGGATTTATTTTTTATGGCTTTCCCAATCTGGGTAATGAAAGAAAAAAAAAAATTGGGGTTGATGACCCTTAAATGTATCCCTTTTTCAAGCTAAAACATGTTTGAATTTTCATTTTGCATATTTATATTATTATTTTTTTAGTTTAAAGGGGCATTATTACAAGTGGAATGCAGCCAATAATGCAGATTGTGTTACCTTGAGCTAAAAATTCTTACCAGAGAGATGGGGCTGACATTTTTTAAAGATCTCCCTATGCTTGTAATAATAGACCACAAATTATGCTTGTATTAAATTGATTAGTTAAGACTTGGGGGCCGATTTATCACAACCCGAATGGGGCCGTATACCCCTGTTTCCGTGCGAGTCTTCAGGCTCGCCAGAAACATTAGTTAAGAAGCAGCAGTCTTAAGACCGATGCTCGTTAACTCGTTGGCCTGCTCTGAGGTGGTGGACGGCAATCCACCCGATCATATACGATCGGATTGATTGACATCCCCTGCTAGTGGCTGATTGGCAGAGAATCTACAGGGGGCGGCATTGCACAAGCAGTTTACCAGAACTGCTTGTGCAATGATAAATGTCGACAGCGTATGCTGTCGGCATTTAACGATGTCTGGCGGACATGATCACTACAGCAGGTCATGTCCACCAGACACATGATAAATCAGCCCCTTGCACTTAAAGGGATATGAAACCTAATTTTTTTTCTTTCATGATTCAGATAGATCATGTAATTTTAAGAAACTTTCTAATTTACTCCTATTATTAATTTTTCTTTGTTCTTTTGGTGTGCTTTGTTGAAGGAGCACAGATGCACTACTGGTTTCTATCTGAACACATGAAAATCAGTGTATATATGCAGCCACCAATCAGCAGCTAGAACCTAGATTATATGCTGCTCTTGCGATTTCCTAGCTAAACATTTCAGCAAAGGATAACAAGAGAAGGAAGCAAATTAAATAATAGAAGTAAATTGGAAGGTTGTTTAAAATTGTAGTCTCTATCTGAATCATGAAAGAAAAATTTTGGGTTCCATTTCCCTTTAAGTGCAATACAAAATACTGCTGTAAAATTCAGTGCTTTTTGACATCTGAAGTAAATCATTATTAAAAGTAAAGCACAGAAATCGCTCTACTGGTGCACTGTCAGCTTAAAGGGACATGAAAAGCCAAATTTTTCTTCTAGATTTAGTTAGAGCGGGCAATCTTAAACAAATTTCTAATTTATTTATTTGATCAAATTTACTTCATTCTATTGGTATCTTTGCTGAAAGACAGTGATGTAAGCAAGCATTATATGGCAGCAGTTTTGCAAGAATTTTATACATTTGCTGACACTAGATGGAAGCACTGTTTCCTGCCATGTCGTGCCCCAGACACCTTCATATGAATCTCTTCAACAAAGAATAAGATCGAAAAAAAAACGAATTTGATAAAAGAAGTAAATTGCAAAAAAAAATGTATACTCTGTCTGAATCACAAAATATTTTTTTAGGTATCATATACTCAAGCGATATCTGATATAATTGTTTTTATTGCGTGTTCCATAGAAGTCTATTCTGTCCCTAGACTATCACTTGAGCGATAGAAAATAACCCTAGACTTGTAATTTATATAATTAAATAACACTTCAATACACTTTCATTATTTATTTTGCCTTATTTTCCTGTAATTTAAAAATAGGGTGTTTCCATTCCCTCTTAAAGGGACAGTACAGTCAAAATTTAAATGCACATAGATTTATTACATCTTTGAATAGAAACATATTTGCAATATACATGTATTGGCAAAAATGCTTCTAGTAAAAGTTATCACTGTTTTAGTGGTAACATTTTTCTCTGCACGTGCATGTGAAGCATAGCTAAATATTATTACTGCAGCCACATTTTAAATAATGCAGCTTCTCAGATCATCAGTGGGGCTTGTATCATATCAGCAATTACCAAATTGAGTCATTACCAGATAGTAGAAGCACCTTAGGCTCTCTGAGCAAGTGTTTTGCATAAAATGCTGGTGCACGGTGCATACTTAAATACACTTTTAAAACAGCTATAGCTTTTATTAGAAGCATTTTTGTTAATGCATGTATATTACAAAATTGCTTCTGTTCAATACCCAAATGTACCCATGTGGTTTCCAATTTGGGTTGGAATATCCCTTTAAAGGCTGGAGAGCATTCTCAAGAATGCAGATCCTTGACACTTTTATGCGATGCACCGTGATTGGCTGATATGTGCAGCAGCTCATTTATGTCTGCCTCTAATTGGCTGCAGCAAATGAAGCAAGATAAACAACATTCAAGAGATTTCTGTAGGGGTGTGTCCTGGAGCTACAAAAAAATGAATATCTTCTAAGAAAAAATGTTTTTAAATGCTTTTATAAAAAAAAAAATTGTATGCAGATCTGTTGTTCTGAAGAAAAAAAATTGTAATGCATAAATAAATAAAATGTGTTTATAGTCCCTTTCATTTCCTTTCATATCAGAGCTTTGTTATGATTGTCAAATCACCTTATATGTTTTTATTTTTCCTTAAAGGGACACTAAATCCAAAACATTTCTTTCATAATTCTGATAGACAATACAATTTTAACCCCTTAATGACCACAGCACTTTTCCATTTTCTGTCCGTTTGGGACCAAGGCTATTTTTACATTTTTGCGGTGTTTGTGTTTAGCTGTAATTTTCCTCTTACTCATTTACTGTACCCACACATATTATATACCGTTTTTCTCGCCATTAAATGGACTTTCTAAAGATACCATTATTTTCATCATATCTTATCATTTACTATAAAAAAAATTATAAAATATGAGGAACAAATTGAAAAAAACACACTTTTTCTAATTTTGACCCCCAAAATCTGTTACACATCTACAACCACCAAAAAACACCCATGCTAAATAGTTTCTAAATTTTGTCCTGAGTTTAGAAATTCCCAATGTCTAAATGTTCTTTCCTTTTTTTGCAAGTTATAGGGCAATAAGTACAAGTAGCACTATTTCCAAACCACTTTTTTTTTTTAAATTAGCGCTAGTTCCATTGGGACACTGATATCTTTCAGGAATCCCTGAATATCCTTTAACATGTATATATTTATATTTAGAAGACATCCCAAAGTATTGATCTAGGCCCATTTTGGTATATTTCATGCCACCATTTCACCGCCAAATGCAATCAAATAAAAAAAATCGTTCACTTTTTCCCATTTTTTTTTACAAACTTTAGGTTTCTCACTGAAATTATTTACAAACAGCTTGTGCAATTATGGCATAAATGGTTGTAAATTTTTCTCTGGGATCCCCTTTGTTCAGAAATAGCAGACATATATGGCTTTGGTGTTGCTTTTTAGTAATTAGAAGGCCGCTAAATGCCATTGCGCACCACACATGTATTATGCCCTGCAGTGAAGGGGTTAATTAGGGAGCATATAGGGAGCTTTTTGGGATAATTTTAGCTTTAGTGTAGTGTAGTAGACAACCCAAAGTATTGATCTAGGCCCATTTTGGTATATTTCATACCACCATTTCACCGCCAAATGCGATAAAATAAAATAAAAAACATTAAATTTTTCACAATTTTAGGTTTCTCACTGAAATAATTTACAAACAGCTTGTGTAATTATGGCACAAATGGTTGTAAATGCTTCTCTGGGATCCCTTTTGTTCAGAAATAGCAGACATATATGGCTTTGATGTTGCATTTTGGTATTTAGAAGGCCGCTAAATGCCGCTGTGCATCACACGTGTATTATGGCTAGCAGTGAAGGTGTTAATTAGGTAGCTTGTAGGGTTAATTTTAGCTTTAGTGTAGAGATCAGGCTCCCACCTGACACATCACCCCCCCTGATCCCTCCCAACAGCTCTCTTACCTCCCCACCCCACAATTGTCCCCGCCATCTTAAGTACTGGCAGAAAGTCTGCCAGTACTAAAATAAAAGGCATCCTTTTTTTCTTTCTTTTTTTCCCCTGTGCATATTTACATATGCTGCTGTGTAGGATCCCCCCCTTAGCCCCAAACCTCCCTGCCCCCCCCCCCCCCCAACAGCTCTCTAACCTCCCCCTCTACCTTCTTGGCAGCCATCTTGGGTACTGGCAGCTGTCTGCCAGTACCCAGTTTACAATATTTTTTCTCTTTTTTATTTTATTTTTTATTTTTTTCTGTAGTGTAGCTTCCCCACGACCAAACCCCACCCCCACCCCTCCCAGATCCCTTAGATTACTTTTTTGGGGCATTTATTCCCCCCCCCCCCCTTCCTCCCACTTATACAGGATAATTTCTGTAGTGTAAGCGGTTCCCACCCGCTCCCTCCCCGTGCACGAGCCCGCCCCCGTGCACACGCGCGTGTCTGTGCGCGCCCCTGACTGTCCCGCCCCTGATCCAGCCCCCCTCTGTGTCTCAGAAACCATCGATGGCCGCCCACCCGCCTCCCACTACAGCTCCCACCCACCAACGAATGTGGCCATCGATGTCCGGTGTAGAGAGGGCCACAGAGTGGCTCTCTCTGCACCGGAGGGATACAAATTGTTATTGCAGGATGCCTCGATATTGAGGCATCCTGCAATAACCGGAAAGCAGCTGGAAGCGATCAGTATCGCTTCCAGCTGCTTTCCAAACCGAGGACGTACGCCATACGTCCTCAGGCGTTAACTGTATTTTTTGATTAAGGGGTAAAACAACATTCCAATTTACTTCTATTATCTAATTTGCTTCATTCTTTAGATATCCTTTGTTGAATAAATAGCAATGCACATGGGTGAGCCAATCATACGAGGCATCTATGTGCAGCAACCAATCATCAGCTACTGAGCCTATCTAGATATGCTTTTCAGCAATGTATATCAAGAGAATGAAGCAAGCTAGATAATGGATGAGAATTAGAAAGTTGTTTAAAATTGCATGTTTTTTCTAAATCACAAAAGAAAAAATGTGGGTTTCATGTCCCTTTAAAGAGAAAGTGTACTGTAAAATGTTCTCCCCTTGAATGTGTTCCCAGGGATCTACTTTACATTCTGGAGTGTAATAAAGTATTTACAAACAGCTCTTTTGTCTTTATTTTGCCGTGTGAAACAGCTATTTGTTAATCATAGACCTATGCTAGAAATGTCAATACTGCAGTAATGGTTACAGAAAAAAAATGTATACATGAGAAAGAAATCATTAATGCATTAATTTAAAGGGTGCTTCTGCACTATCTTAAAAAAAATAAATAAAAAAAAATACTTTTCCTTGCTGCTTGCCTGAGTATACTGCCCCTTAATGCAGAGGATCCTTAGATAAGAATCTTCAACCTTTGCAGTTATTTCAATAAACTTTATTAAAACATTATTAAAATTTCAGATTGCTGTCAGAATGATGTCACCAAGTGATTTTAAAATGATTCACCTGTGAAAATCAAATAAAAATGTATTATCATTGGGGAAATTGCTATTAATGTTTCACCTGGGGAAATTGCTAACATGAGTATTCTGATCTCCTTGAAGCAGAACTAATCCTTGCAATCCTCAGGAGAGTCACTATAACCTCATCAATGCAAAAGGTGCTACATACAGAAACTACCTTATGAAATCTGATCAGCTTGTCTTTAAAGACCTGGATTTCCCATTAGATCCCCAGTGCCCCAGCAAGAGGACAGTTTGTGATGGATTCCCCATTGCACAGATGGTAACCTGCTTGTCTGCTCTATCGCTGATTACATTGTCAGGTGGGAGGAACATATTCCCATGTCAAATGTACAAAGCCTCTAAAAATATCTCAGGTAGCAAAGCAAATATTGCAGAGCTGTTTTGTTTTCTAGTTGTTTTTTAATTGTTCAAGAAAATGTATCTAAGACTTTGAAAATGAATTCATATCATAGAAAACCCCACCACAGAAAGATATCTAGCACTGTGTACAAATTGGTTTCCTTCTTATCATTTTTATTTAAGTCTTAGCTGGAGATTTTTATTTCCACTATTCTATAGTATTACTTTAATATGTTGAGTTGTCTTTATATTTTATTAAAAGATTATTTTTTTTTTGTATTTTTTCAAAAATATTTTAATTTTGCCATTTCAAATAATCTGATTTAGAAAAAAATAGCAAATCTGTAAAAAGATGTTAAAAAAGATATTTTATGTAAGCTTAACTATTTTAATAACACAGTGTGATTTTAATGATCCATATGGGCCGAATTATCAAAGTGCGACAGCATACGCTCGGGCTGATTGCTGTCTGCCGCCTCAGAAGTGGCGGACGAGTTTTCTAAATCGTTTGAAGTTCACACCAAGTGATATTACATTTGTTTATTATGCAAATCTACTGTATTTATTCGTCCTTTAATTTTGACTTTACTGTCCCCTTAAAAATATAATTAAAATCACACTTTTAAACCATGAACGTGCACAAATAAAATCTGAATGTACATAGGTTTAAATATATTAATTATAAACGTACTCAAAATTATATAAGAATATTAATTTCACCCATGTAATGAATTGAGAGCAATAGTTTCTTTAAAAGAAAAAAAAAACTGCATTTGACCATATTAATCCTTTATCATAAACACTGAATTAATTAGCTAGCATATTTTATTTTTGCAGTATGTAAACTATTTTTGAATATATAATTCACTAATGCTCCGAGGTGCAGTTTAGGCTGTTGACATACATAATAACACCTTTTAACAAACTAAATTAGTGAATCCCCTGTGGATTATTTTATTGATTTTACTTGTAATGAGTAATAAGTAACACTGTACTCGCCAGCGCATCCTGTGGCTCTCGGCATGTAAGAGTCATTTTTCCCAGCCAAACCCTTAGGGTAGTCTCATGGTTGTGAAGGTACCAGTAAAGCATTATCTCACATTCCACTGCTGTCCCCTTTGCCCCTTGCTTGGAGTAGCAGATGGCAGCTACAAGGAACGGTGACCCATTAAACTGCCATCAGTCACCAACTGAGTTCTAAGATGTGTGTTTGTTTTTAACTGTAAAATTTCTTGGCTTCCTACAGCTTCAGGCTATTAGCAGGAGGCTTAGTCTATCCATCTTTGGAGGTGGACCATTTTTGGTTCCATAGAAAGATGCTTCTGTCTAAAGTTTACTACTAAATGTTAGATACACCTAAGGGCTAAATGATAGGGTATACATGCCATATGTCACTGAATTAAGGGATCTCTTGTTTAGATACAAACAATACTGAGTAGACTATTAACATGCCTCAAGTTATAAGGGCAAAACAGCCCTTATAAGCAGATAGTTTCCTGATGAACACCATTTAGACCTTTATTCCAAAAATGTGCCACATGTTTTCCAGGATATTCACTTACAAATGTGTATCAATACAGTTCATACTTATTAAAAAATAGATGCAAAAAAATAAATAAAAAATAGTCCTTTAATTCTGGTGAATGGGGGAGTAAAAATCAAAAATCAAACAAAAGCTTATATATTTGCTGGAAGAATGTACAAATATTTTATATTTCCTTGTAACCTACATGGAATATATGTTTGAAAAAAAATATTAAAGTTGCTCTTTTTCATGTTTCAATCACACATCAATAATTTATTTGTGTGTGCCACTGTTTTTGCGGTTTTGGCAAACAGAGATTTCATCTTTTTGTGCCTCTACACACACACAGGACACTAGAGATGTGCATTTATTTCGTACGAAAGCACCTTTGTCACAAAAATCAGATTTTCGTTTTCATCAATTAAAACTAATATCCGAATGAATGCACAAGCAAAATTTTAAGAAAAAAAAAAAAAAAAAAATAGATTTGTTTCCTTTAAATTACTTTGAAAAGGTTAATACTTACTTTGTGTTTTGGGTGTTTTGTGGGCAAAGCTGGGTGATTCAAGGGGTATGGCTAGAGTTGAAGAGACAATGGCAGGAAGGGGCAATTTTCACCAATCTCCTCAAGTTAAAAGGCCAGTAAAAACTGTAGATTTGCATAATCAACAACTTCAAGTGAACTTCAAGTGAATAGTAGTTTTTTTCTGACAAATGTAAAAGTTATGTCTTTTTCCACTACCCCTGCATCCTGTGAAAGCCATCAGCCAATCACAAATGCATATATGTATATTCTGTGAATTCTTGCACATGCTCAGTAGGAGCTGGTGACTCAAAAAGTGTAAATATAAAAAGACTGTGCACATTTTGTGAATGAAGTAAATTGGAAAGTTGTTTAAAATTGCTGCTCTATCTGAATCATGAAAGGTTCATTTTGACTTGAGTGTCCCTTTAATCGGCCTGAATGGAAGGCAAAATATAAGACTGTGGTATTTGTGTACCCTCATAGAACCACCAGTACAGGAAACAACTGTTTGTGGACAACTCCTTTTAGGGACAAATCATTCATTAATTGATAAAGAAAACGACCGTACAATCGTAAAATTAAAAAGATTAAATCATAAATCATTTTTACCATTCATCCATCTGTAACAAGTATAATATAAGGGAACAGAGTTATAGGCTGGGAGAATTATTGGAAGAATTGGGTTGTAATGTAGTTTGATTGTGGACAGAGAGAGAAAAAAAAGGACTAAACTGCCTGTGGAACAGCTCATTTTCGTGTTTTGCGAGATCACAAATCCTAATCTTGTTATGAGATAAGAAACTCGCCATCACAGTTTAGTAAGAGAAAAAAACAATGAAATATAATAACATAACTATAGTCACTGTATTGTGCACATATAGAAGCTTTACATTTTATAAAAACAATAACAAATTGTAATCTGTCTTATTTTAAATCAAATATATGGACATTTTGATTCTCCAGACTACTAAGCCTATAAAACACATGAAATGAACAAGCTAATTACTATGAACTGCGTGTGAAATTAGATTCTGTTACACGTTCCATAAATATTTAGCAGAAAAAATAACAATTGAAATTCCCTGGGGGAGCTAGTTACTTGTTTTTTCTTGTTTCAGTTTTATAAGTTTGTATAAATTGACAGTTACCGCGTGTATTGTTTGAGATGTTCTACACAATTGTGAAAATGAGAAAATGAGATGGGTAATATGAATGGCATTCACTACTTCCCTATGGTGAAATATATACATAGTGATCAGTAGGGGGCCATCTTTAAACTAAAAGTGACATATGTTTATACTAATAGATAGATGATAGATAGACACAGACAGACAGATAGATAGATAGACAGACAGATAGATGATAGATAGATAAATAGATAGATAGCATATGATAGATAGCATATCATAGATGATAGATAAATAGATAGATAGATGATTTATAGATAGATAGATAGATAGATAGATAGATAGATAGATAGCATATAGCATATATCAGAAAGATAGATAATAGATAGATGATAGATAGACAGGCAGGCAAGCATATATAGATAGAAAGATAGATAGGTCACAGATACAGATGATAGAAAGATACATTAGATTTTGCATATATCAGATAGATAGATAGATGATAGATAGATAGATAGATAGATAAATAGATAGATAACAAATTGCATATATCAGAAAGATAGAAAATAGATAGATGATAGATAGATAGATTACAAATTGCATATATCAGAAATAAAGAAAATAGATAGATGATAGATAGATGGATGGATGAATAGATAGATAGATAACATGTTGCATATATCAGAAAGATAGATAATAGATAGATGATAGATAGATACATAGATAGATGAGTGCTAACCCCTGAGATAAACCCATTATCACTCAGACACAAAAGTTTGTGCTCCACTTGTAATCTGGCCCATTATATTTTGCATATACCGGTATCAGAAAGATAGATAGATAGATAGATAGATAGATAAATAGACAGACAGGCTTATAGATAGGATAGAAAAATGATAGATATGATAGATAATAGATAGATACATGATAGATAGATAGATAGATAGATAGATAGATAGATTGATAGATAGATAGATAGATATAATAATATAACATCAGGGGCGTATTATGGCCTAGGCCAACAAGGCCGGTGCCTAGGGTGACATATTTGGAAGGGGCAGCATATCTGCCCTATCCTCTCTCTAAAAGCCAGCACACAGTACAGTGAGCAATAAAGTGCAGGCTTTTACAGAGAAGACAAGGCATGTGCGCTGATTAAGGTCGCTCTTCACAGGCAGTGCTCCTTTAAACCGTTGCTTCATTTAGAGGCGCCGGCATTTTTGCAGTGGAAGCCTTCTTGGTGAGAAACTTGCCCAGGATGTGCTTACAAGGTGAGGCTGGAGGAGAAGACCTTGTGCCGATACGCTGCCTCCCCTTGTCAGCTGTGGTGGGTCTGCGAGCGCAGTGCTTATTGTAGGTCTTAGTAACTATCAGACTGGATGCACTGCTTAGATCAGCTTGTGATTTCTAATCATAAACTCTCAGCGCTAATGTATGTTAGCTACTAATAACTAACTTTCTCTGCATTCATGTGATGTCTAATCATAAACTCTCAGTGCTAATGTATGTTAGCTACTAATAGCTAGCTTTCTCTGCATTCATGTGATGTCTAATCATAAACTGTCAGCACTAATGTGTTAGCTACTATTAGCTAGCTTTCTCTGCATTCATGTGATGTCTAATCATAAACTCTCAGCGCTAATGTATGTTAGCTACTAATAGCTAGCTTTCTCTGCATTCATGTGATGTCTAATCATAAACTCTCAGCACTAATGTATGTTAGCTACTAATAGCTAGCTTTCTCTGCATTCATGTGATGTCTAATTATAAACTCTCAGCACTAATGTATGTTAGCTACTAATAGCTAGCTTTCTCTGCATTCATGTGATGTCTAATCATAAACTCTCAGTGCTAATGTATGTTAGCTACTAATAGCTAGCTTTCTCTGCATTCATGTGATGTCAGTCTAATCATAAACTCTCAGCGCTAATGTATGTTAGCTACTAATAGCTAACTTTCTCTGCATTCATGCGATGTCAGTCTAATCATAAACTCTCAGCGCTAATGTATGTTAGCTACTAATAGCTAGCTTTCTCTGCATTCATGTGATGTCTAATTATAAACTCTCAGCGCTAATGTATGTTAGCTACTAATAGCTAGCTTTCACTGCATTCATGTGATGTCTAATCATAAACTCTCAGCGCTAATGTATGTTAGCTACTAATAGCTAGCTTTCTCTGCATTCATGTGATGTCTAATCATAAACTCTCAGCGCTAATGCATGTTAGCTACTAATAGCTAGCTGTCTCTGCATTCATGTGATGTCTAATCATAAACTCTCAGCGCTAATGTATGTTAGCTACTAATAGCTAGCTTTCTCTGCATTCATGAACCCACGGAGTAAATAGTAAACGGACACTTAAAAAGTTTCATGACTTGAATAATGGTAATTACTGTATGTTGTTGCATGTGAAGGGCTTTCAAAGTGTATTCTTCTTTCCCTCCATTCCTCTCTCCCTTCTTTCCCTTTCTCCCTCCCTTCCTCCCTCAACTTCCTCCCTCCCTCAACTCCCTCCCCTATTTCTTTCCCTCCCCTATTTCTTTCCCTCCTTCCCTTCTTTCTCTAAACTCCCTCCCTTGACCCTTCTTTCACTCCTTTCTTTGCCTCCCTTCTTTCCCTTCCCCCATTTCTCCTCTCCCTCCCCCCTTTTCTCCTCTCCCTCCCCACTTTTCTCTCTCTCTCTCTCTCTCTCTCTCTCTCTCTCCCTCTCTTCCTTCTTTCCTTTCCCTCCATTTTCTCCCCTCCCCTTCTTTTTTCTCCCTTCTCTCAGGGAGAAAATGGTATGATAGGCATGCAATTCAACCCACCTGAATGCAAGTGTTTTGCTAGCCTATTTTCTTTTGAATTGTTAAGAAAAACAAAACAAAAACATTTTACACACTGACCCAAAAATTATTAAGGGAAAAAAAGGCATAAAACCTTTTGGGGGGGGGGCAGCAGAATTTTGAGTGCCTAGGGCAGCACAAAACTTAAATACGCCGCTTTATAACATAAAATGTTATGATTACACTTGCTAAGCTTTTTTTTTATCTCCAGTACCGCTATTAACCCATTTGCTGATAAAGATGGCTGAAAACAATTGCACAGCAACCATAAGGTTAATTGACTAGACTTATTTATGACTTTTGATGTTTACGTATCACTTGTCAAGCACTGCTGTTTTTCTCACGTTCTCAGCAGGCAGTAGGGGCTAAGTGTTTCACTTTACCTTTCAGATGACTTTTCAGGCCATGAGAATCAAGATCAACCCATCTTCTCTTACACCTTCCCCTGTTAATAGCCAGAGTTCACAATCTGTTAAATAGAATGGGGGGAAGCAAGTTCACTTACTGCAAATCTCACCTTACAGCTTCAGGGAGCAATATGACAGTGCTGCATAATAATTACACATATTCCTAAGGACCGGCCATATGTATAATGGGGTTTGCATTTATCTGCCGAGGCTCCAGTTGACGGGAAACAGCTGGAACATACAAAGACTTGCAGGCAGAGTTCACAGTCTAATGAAAGATTTTCTTGGCATGATGTAATGTGGGAACGAGAGATACTCAAGCAGTAATACAAAAGATATTGAGTTTGTCTCTAATTGTTGTGTGAAAAAAAAAATAAGACATCAGTATTCTGGTTGACTGATTAATTCTCTAGCACATGCTACAAATTCTAAAATTTGAGGCCAGTGTACCAAAATAGACTACAAACAAGCAAGACCGGAGATTTGTAGATATGAGTGTAAATGTATGGGGTAGATTTATGAAGAGGCGAGTGGACATGATTCACAGTAGCAAATCATGTCCGCTCGACCTCGCTAAATGCCGACAGCATACGCTGCTGGCATTTAGTGTTGCACAAGCAATTCTGGTGAAATGCTTGCGCAATGCTCACTCGTGGCCAATCGGCTGCTAGCAGGGGCCGTCAATCATCCGGATCTGATCAGGATGATTTCAGTCCACGTGGCGTAGAAGTTAAGGAGCAGCGGTCTCAACCCTTTGGATAGTGGGTTTACATTATATAGTGCTGGTTGCTATTCTGTCTCATTTTGGTATGGCATATAAATGGAGAAAGAAGGGAATATTACAAACGTTGGCCAAAAATGGGTAAAGGACTTTCGCGCAGTGAATTCAGAAGAGTATTAATCGAACATGTAGGGCAAATCCTTTCGTTTCCTGGCGTGAATTGCACATAAAATTGTTAAATAGAGCATATATTACTCCAAACAGTTTAGCACGGTGGGGTGGAAACTAAAACACAGCTTGTTACAGATGTAATTACCCCAGGGATAATATTATTCATTGCCTTTGCATGAGATTGTCCAAAGGTAATGGGGTTCTAGAATAAGGTCCCTTTTTGGCTAACTAAGATTATTAAACAACCTATCACTCTTAAAAAGGAAGATATTATTTTTCTTATGGAAGATAAACTAAACTTTGTCAGTGTTAGATTTATTAATTTTTCAATTTTGTGTGGAAGGAATATAATCTTTGTTTCATGGAAATCCCTAAAAAAAACAACAACCTAGTTTTATTCAGTTCTGCAATAATATAAAAGCAAATCTAACTATAGAGCAATATGACCATATACTGAATACTGATTTAGATTCTGAATTGTTCTTTGATAAGTGGGGAAGATTAATTTTGTCAATGACTTTTAATCTTCAAAAACAGTATATATATCCTTTCCTTCACACATCATATGTACATGTACAGAATGCAATGTTAAAGGGACACTGAGCCAAAAAAAATTCTTTCATGATTCAGATAGAGCATGAAATTTTAAGAAACTTTCTAATTTACTCCTATTATCAATTTTTCTTCATTCTCTTGTTATCTTTATTTGAAAAGCAAGAATGTAAGTTTAGAAGCCGGCCCATTTTTGCTTCACAATCTGGGTTGTGCTTGCTGATTGGTGGCTAAATGTACCCACCAATCAGCAAGTACTGTCCAGGGTCTGAACCAAAAATGGACTGACTCCTTAGCTTAGATGCCTTCTTTTTCAAATAAAGATAGCAAGAGAACAAAGAAAAATTGATAATAGGAGTAACTTAGAAAGTTGCTTAAAATTGCATGTTCTATGTGAATCATGAAAGACAAAATTTGGGTTTAGTATCCCTTTATGGGGAAAATTTAATTGGACATAGAGAGGGGAGGACCATATATATTATATAATTTGAGGCTTTGTGGGGGGTGTTTTTGTTTGTTTGTTTGTTTGTTTGTTTGTTTGTTTGTTTTTTGGATGATAGGCCAAATATTTTTTCTTTGTTTTTTTCTTATTATTGTAAATTTTCTTGACAAATGGTCAATCTTTTGATTATACAACTTGAAGAGAAAAGGCTGCAGAGGCTTACTTAATATTCACAATTTGTTTCTTTCTGTTTATTGTTGTGAAATATCTTAGAAAGAATAATATATTTTTATTGAATTTGCATTGCAGATTAATATGTCGACATTAATGCAAACTGTATTGTTTTTATGTTTTGTATGAAATTGTATTTTATTTGTGTTTTTATGTATCTAATCACTTACTGCTTATGTATTTAATACCGACAATATGTCATTGTTTGTCGTATTAATATTTGGCATCTTGATCTTGTTTCTTTTTGGAAATCAATAATAAAAAATAAATTACGACCGCTGCTTCTTAAAGGGACACTGAACCCAAATTTTTTCTTTCGTGATTCAGATAGAGCAGGCAATTTTAAGCAACTTTCTAATTTACTCCTATTATCAAATTTTCTTCATTCTCTTGGTATCTTTATTTGAAATGCAAGAATGTACGTTTAGATGCCGGACCATTTTTGGTGAACAACCTGGGTTGTCCTTGCTGATTGGTGGATAAATTCATCCACCAATAAAAAAGTACTGTCCAGAGTTCTGCATAAACAAAAGCTTAGATGCCTTCTTTTTCAAATAAAGATAGCAAGAGAATGAAGAAAAATTGATAATAGGAATAAATTAGAAAGTTGATTAAAATTGCATGCTCTATCTGAATCACTGAAGTATAATTTTGGGTTCAGTGTCCCTTTAACTTCCGTTTCAGATGGACATGAAACGATGGGGTTTCGATGCAGCATCCGTTGCTTAATAAATCGAACCCCAAATATCAAACCAATAGTGTCTGAAAACAATAGTTTAAAGGGCTATGAAACCCATTTTTTGTCTTTCATGCTTTAGACAGAGCGAATAATTTTAAACAAGTTTCCAATTCACTATTATCTAATTTGCTTAGTTCTCTTTGAATCCTTTGTTGGAAATTATATCTAGGCAGACTCAGGAGCTTAGAGCTAGCTGCTGATTGGTGGCTGTACATATATGCCTCTTGCCATTGGCTTACCTATGCTTTCAGCTAGTTCCCAGTAGTGCATTGCTGCACTTTTAACAAACCAAGAGTAAGATACAAAAATTGATAAACGAAGTACATTGGGAAATTGTCTAAAAATGTATGCTCTGTCTGAATCATAAAATAACGTTTTTGTGTTTTATGTCCCTTTAATATAAGCCACAAAAACAAATAGAAATATAAAAACAAAATTTATTAGATCACTTAAAACAGGGATGGCAAACTGGCAGCCCTCGGCCCTAGTTTTTGTGGCCCCAAGAAAAAAGCAGATATAAACCTGTGGACTGGGGGTTGAACTATTTATGTGTTTTTCATAATCAATAATCATAAATTTATATGCACCCTTAAAGGGACATTAAACCCAAAATGTTTTTTTCATGATTCAGATAGAGAATACAATTTTAAACAATTTTCCAATTTACTTCTATTATTTAAGCTGTTATCTTCTCTTGTTATCCTTTGCTGAAAGGTTTATCTATTAATGCTCAGGAGCAGGAAAGAACCTGGGTTCTACCTGCTGATTGGTGGTTTCATATATATACCGATTGTCATTGGCTCACCGATGTGTTCAATCAGCAACCAATAGTGCATTGCTGCTCATCCAACAAAGCATACCAAGAGTACAAAGAACAATTGATAATAGGAGTAAATTAGAAAGTTGCTCAAAATTGCTTGCTCTATCTGAATCACGAAAGAAAAAAATGAGTTTCATATCCCTTTAAGGTTCTAAAATATTGAACTGCAGCCCTTATATGTTAGGAAGTTAGTCATAACTAATTTAAAACATCATTTTTAAAAAACTTCCACTAGATATTCATATTTTTGGGATTAGGATCTGGTGTAATCTTTCCGCAGTAACTGGCTTTCCAATGGATCTCTTTCATTCTCAGCTAAACTTGCTGCTCTTCTCTGTCTCTTATCTTTGCATAATTCTAATTTGGTGTCACCTTTCTACTTTCTCATAGAACTAAATGTTTGTCCAATTCTATCAGTTACCGTTACTTTCCTAAACAACCTAAATTGTTAACTGTTTAAAAGAATTTGATTTAAACCAATCAACAATGCTGCCATTTCTTTTTACAATTACCCATTTTTCTTTAAACTGGAAAAATATGAGTCTCTTGTAAAAAGATTTTGTGTAGGAATAAGCTTGATTTTATTAAAAACACAAATGTTTTCCTACCCTACATATCACTACCTTTCTGTGAGTTTTTTTCCATGCTAATGTTTTAATAACTTTAGTTTCATATTTATCTTTAAATACATTTTTAGGGGCCGATTTATCACGGCCCGAATGTGAACATGGCAAAGGTGCACTTTTTTACTGTGAGAAAGGCTGTTGGACAGCCGAAACGCGTTGCTCTGTACTGTGTCCAGCTTAGGCTTCCGTAGCTGCAACGTCTGTGTGAGCGTGAGACTCCAGGAGTGTGAACAAAATACCCTCCATGATTGTCGGAAAACGCAAAACGAACTGGCGGCATCTGGGAAGCAGCTTTGAAACAACAGATGACTGGCTTCTGGTGTAAGTAAAAAAGTGCACGTTTGCCATATTCACTTTCTTGCTTGTAAAAGGATTTTCCATCCTTCTTCTCATCCAATATAGCTTTGCATGGCTTCTCCGAAATAACAACTACGCTAACTGAACCATCAACTAACTTTGGAATTACAACTAACACTGTTAATTCATCAAAAAGACTCTTTTCTCACTATATGCCATGGGCAGGTTTTCTCTCTCAGAAATATATCAAATCCTATTGCAACATCACCTCCCAAAGTTACAACCATCTATACGGACAGGCTGGATTAGAGAGGGACTGGGAGAGACCACGTGGGTGGAGATTAAGAATAGTATGGAAAAAACCAGGAAAGCAACTCTATCAGCCATGCTTAGAGAATCACAAGTACGCTTCTTACATAGGGCATACTTCACACCCAGAGTCATGGCCAAGTGGATTCCCACCCACACAAATAAATGCTCTAAATGCTCACTAGATAACCCTAATCTCCTCCACTATGTATGGGATTGCCCTCCGATCAGGCAATATTGGGGTAAAATCCAATTTTGGCTGAAACAAAAACTCCAGATACAGCTTGAGATACGCCCCGAAACTATCATATTCCTGTGCTGGGATGACCGGCACAAACAACATGACTCAGTACTGAGCTTAATCATGCTTGTGGCTAGGAAACACATATTGAAACACTGGATAAAAAAAATTGGCCCCTCATTTAAAGGCTTTAAGAACCTTTTACAATCCCAATTATTCATTGAGCAAATGGACGTCAGGATAGATGTACAGAACAGATTGAGCCTATTCTTACGCAAGTGGCGCAGATTAATCCTCACCTTTGAACTGGAAATACAGAGGCTCATTCTCAAGCCATTTAAAGACTCTGTGATTTTTATGGAAAGTACTTTAAGGGGTGACTGGGCCCACCTGCTTCAGGAGCATGGTTAATGGCTTAGCTTTGGGCCCTGCATTGTGCTCCACACACACCCGCATCTCATCCTCCAACGCACCGCGCTTGCCCCTTTACACCACCTACCTCCTCTTTCCCCCTTCCCCCCCCCCCCCTCTTTTTTTTTTTTTTTTTTTTTTCTCCCTCTGCCAGGCCTCGACCTCGACCGGCCCCACAGTAGGGCCCCTAAGTGGTTTAGTAGTAGTTTAGTTTATTCTTTCTTTTTTTTTTTTTTTTTTTTATTCATTTATTTATTGAGTTAGTGTATTTAGAAACGTTTTGGTTTAAAAACATTAAAATGTCTGGGGATGGCAGACACGTACAGAGGTAACTTTTATATCCACTCGTAGATCAATGACTGGCGGAAATGTCAATATGTATCAGAGAATAGCACTCCTCATGATTGTGTTTACTCCTGCTATTGTTATATACTGTAATCTTGCCTACTAATTGTAAACTGTACATTGAATCTATGTGTCCTCTGTGCGTTCTGTTTTTGCTTTCCCTAATAAAAATGATATTTTAAAAAAAAAAAAAAAGACTCTTTTCTATGACCAAAAGACTTACATTCTAATATGAAAGACGGCGTTTTTAGGGAAATAAATTGCTCTTCAACAAACGACTTATCTATTTTCTCTTTTTAACATTTGTTACGTTTTTATGTTTTTTTTCCACTGCTATAGCACTGACTAACTGTGACATTGAGTTACATTGTGATTGATTGTGTTTTTATGATTGTGATTTATTGTTTTTATGATATATATTAAATAATATTTTCAGCAATTTTGCATCTCATATTATAGTAAGTTTATTGCTTGGAGATATTTACCACAGTTATATTTATCATAGCTATATATAACTTAGTAGTAATTTCTCCTTAGAGGTACTGCACACATTAAGCTATTTTAATAGCGCAGCTGTGCTAACCACTATTAAGCAGAGTGTCTGCTTATTTAGTGGTTATACTGTTCCAAAGTGAGTGTTCTATCACTTCCAACCCTGTGCGCTCTTTCCACTTTCATAGGGATAAGATCAGCTGGGACTTTCAGCAAGTTGGGTAGTGAGTGTTCTGCGAAGTAGAGTAGTTCAGATGGTCGAACAGTTTTGGGCAAACCTACAAGTCTAACATTGTTTCTGGAAGAGAGGTTTTCTAAGTCATCTAGCTTTTGGTGCAGGTATATATTTTGCTGAATTAACTTTTTAATTTGTGTAGAGGAGGTATTGTGGCCATCTTCCAGATCTGATATCCATTGTTCTGCTGAAGTCAATCTCAAGTTGAATTGTTTAACCTCAGATGTGATAGTATCCTCACATCCTTATCCTTTCTGCAGGCTGTCTAGTTTGGCTATAAGCAGAGAGTTCAACTGGTGTTCTGAGGGAAGTACTTGAGTATTTGGGGTTACGGTTGTAGATGGAGCTGATGGGATGCGGGTAGGGGGTCAGGGGCTCTCTTGTTCTTTTTTTCTTGGTTTTTGGTCCTGTGAGACATCTTGTTAGAAGTGAGGAACCTGTCCATTAACCAGTTCTCTTTCAGAAAGTAACTATTCAGGGTAATGAGGGCAGATCCTCAATTAGAAGACTAGCATTAGTAGGTTTAACATGTGATTGCTATGTACAGGAGGGTACACTATGATAAGAGGCAAAGTTCATATACCTACAAAGTAGTCACACCGCAGTCTTGTCAGTAGCTTTTTTATTGTAGTTCTTGATGTCTTTCTGAGGAGGTGTTTTTCCAAAAGTGTGATAGCTTATTGGGGTAAGTTGCTCTGTACGAGAAAGTGTGCGAATGTCAACCTGTCCCTCACAGTACAAGTCCAGGGCCTGTCATTAGACCTGAGTCAGATTAGGTGGCAGATTCTTACGTTAACAATAAAAGAATATAAATTAAGCAAATTGACGATGTGTGGTATCCAGGCCATTCTTTGAATACAGAAAAATTTGGCAATACTAGCTATGCATTAAAAATTGTGAGTAAAATCAGAACCTTTCAGATTCCTCAGCCAGGTTTTCTCCAGCAAAGAAACAAACGCCACTGCTAGGCTTGCAATATTGTTAGGCCTTCTCGTTTTCTTTTTCTTTCCCTTCACACCCTTTTTAACGAGGGTTATATGTGTGGAGTGAGTTACTCCTGGTGAGAAAATGTCCCCCCCAATTAAACTGCTAATTATATTACTCACCATCTAATATGGCAGTGTGAGATTACCTCCTACGTTTCTTACTGTAGGCCACGATTCGGGCTTGAAGGCGATTGCGTGGCCCTATCCCTCAGTCCTGTATGTTAAAGGTTGTAGCAGTGATCTTAGGGCTATGGTCCAGCAGCCATTCGTGTTTCGCTAATTGTTTTCCTGCTATTTTGTGGGTAGATGGGCAAGGCGATCCATATGCAGGCGAGGGTCCTCTGCTAAGCCCAGCATCTATTGCGTATGTTTGTCGGCTCTTCACTCAGGGAGTGTGTGCGATGTAGTCTCTAAAGTCACCATTTCTGTGTTTTTCTATCGGCTTTAAATTTTGATATTGAGGATGACGGCGGCAGACGCTCATTAGTGCCGAAATGGCAAACCACTTGGGTTCGTTTATCACCACCCGGGGGCTAGGGCCGATGTAATGCCCTTCACTTACTGAAAAGTTGGCTAGCAATGACTGGACTTAAAGGGCCATTATACACTCATTTTTTCTTTGCTTAAATGTTTTGTAGATGATCTATTTATAAAGCCCATAAAGTTTTTTTTTTTTTTTTTAAATGTATAATTTTGCTTATTTTTAAATAACATTGCTCTGATTTTCTGACTCCTAACCAAGCCCCCAAAGTTTAATTTGAATACCGTCAGCTACCTTCTCCAGCTTGCTCCTGTTTGTGTAAAGGGTCTTTTCATATGTAAAAGAAGGGGGAGGGGGAGAGTGTCTTATTTCTCAATTGCAGTGGGCTTTCCAGCTGCCTTTTCAACAGAGCTAAACTGAAAGCTTCTAAGTACGTTTTTAAACCATTTTATACTGGATTTTTATATCAGTATCTGTGCATCTTAGTCTTTATAGTAGTGTCTATTACATGCAGTTATATGAAAATGAGTGTATACTGTCCCTTTAAGATCTCCCAGCAAGACACTGTGTGTGGGGGGTTGGATGGTAGTGTAAATTAAAAAAGAAGCGATTTTTGCAGCTCAGAGATACGGAGCTCCATACACTTGCTTCCATCCAGCAGTCCCGCCCATCGGAAGCCCCTTTCAGATATTTTTTATTCCAAAATTGAATTTACCGGAACTCTGCCCCAGGCCCTACTGAGTGGGTTTTGTCACAGACAGCACCACAAATAGGTTATACCCCCCTAAAAAATAAATCGAGCTACATGCCACCCTTGTCCATGGCTGGTGCAGTAAATAGTTTTGTTAAATTGGTTGAGAAAGAAATAGCCAGTTTAGATACTGAAACTGGTTATCAAGACAATCTCACCAAAAAGCAGAGATGGGCTCTTAATGATCTCATCAAAGATCAAGATATAACAATTAAGCCATCGGACAAGGGTGGCAATGTAGTCATAATAAACACTGTTGACTATAGGAAAGAATGCTTGAGACAAGTCACAGACAGCAGACAGTACAAGTTATTAAATAATGACCCGACTGTTGAATATCAAATTGAATTGAATTACATTCTCACCCAGGCTATGAAAAATGGTGTAATTAATAAAGCTGAATTTGAATTTATGAACATCAAAAAGCCTAAAACTGCTACATTCTATACCATACCAAAATTGCACAAAAAGAAAAACCCTCCACCGGGAAGACCCATTATTTCGGATCAAGGTAGCCTGGGTGAAAATGTATCTGGATACATTGACTACTGCCTGCAGCCCCTTCCTTGAAACTCTACCATCCTTCATAAAGGATACAGGAGATTGCCTTTAAAAACTAGACCAGCTTAACGGTGGATGAGAACACATTACTTGTAGCAATTGACGTGGAGGCTCTGTAATTCCTCAATTCCCATCATTTGGGAGTTGAGGCATGCAGGACACTATTTTAAACCAAAGAGGCCAACATTATCAAACGCATACTGATTTTGTGATTGATATTTTGAACTTTGTTCTCAATAACATTATTTAATATTTGATGGGAAATACTATTGCCAAGTATCTGGGCACGGCAATGGGAGCCAGTTGTTCTCCCAGTTACGCGTGTCTATACTTGGGAAAATGTGAAACAGACTGTGTACAGGATATGATGGCAGAATATGATGAAAAGATAAAACTCTGGGTGCGTTATATCGATGATATCCTGGTGTTGTGGAATGGAACAGTAGAGGAACTTGAGGAATCCATTGCAAAATTAAATTGCAATGGAATTAAACCTCAAATTTAACCTATACATATAGCAGCACTGAGATCACTTTTTAGACTTGAATATTACTGCAGTAAACGGTACCCTGCAAACCCAGATATACAGAAAGGGAAACAGCAGCAAATACAATATAAAAGCAGACAGTCCACCACATAGAGACAGTAAAAAAGGAATACCATAGCGGCCAAATACCTTAGGTGTAAATGAAATTGTTCGACAGAAGAACTGTATAAAAATCATGCTGTTGATTTAAAAAACCAGGCTATTAGAAAGGGGGGTACTCTAAAAAATTGTTTGGAAAGAAGCTATTTTATTAATGTTACCAATAAAGAAGTGGTCAGGTTCATCTCCACTTACAATAACCAATGGCAAGACATTAAAGCTATCTTTTCTAAACACTGGGATGTTTTACACACGATCCTGAGAGGATCAAAGAGCACAAGAGAGATATAAAAAACATAATTTATGTAAGAACTTACCTGATAAATTCATTTCTTTCATATTAGCAAGAGTC
This sequence comes from Bombina bombina, assembly GCF_027579735.1. Classification (NCBI taxonomy): domain Eukaryota; kingdom Metazoa; phylum Chordata; class Amphibia; order Anura; family Bombinatoridae; genus Bombina; species Bombina bombina. Next base: position 145,798,021 of record NC_069509.1, on the reverse strand, counting down.
CATGAGCTAGTGACGTATGGGATATACATTCCTACCAGGAGGGGGCAAAGTTTCCCCCAAACCTCAAATGCCTATAAATAACACCCCTCACCACACCCACAAACAGTTTAACGTATAGCCAAGAAGTGGGGTGATAAGAAAAAAAGAGCGTAAGCATAAAAAATAAGGAATTGGAATAATTGTGCTTTATACAAAAAAATCATAACCACCACAAAAAAGGGTGGGCCTCATGGGACTCTTGCTAATATGAAAGAAATGAATTTATCAGGGCTAGTTCTTACATAAATTATGTTTTCTTTCATGTAATTAGCAAGAGTCCATGAGCTAGTGACGTATGGGATATGACTACCCAAGATGTGGATCTTCCACGCAAGAGTCACTAGAGAGGGAGGGATAAAATAAAGACAGCCAATTCTGCTGAAAAAAATCCACACCCAAAATAAAGTTTAACTTCTTATATGAAAAAACTGAAATTATAAGCAGAAGAATCAAACTGAAACAGCTGCCTGAAGTAACTTTTCTACCAAAAACCTGCTTCAGAGAAGAAAACACATCAAAATGGTAGAATTTAGTAAATGTATGCAAAGAAGACCAAGTGGCTGCTTTGCAAATCTGATCAACTGAAGCTTCATTCCTATACGCCCAGGAAGTAGAAACTGACCTAGTAGAATGAGCGTAAATCCTTTGAGGCTAGAGTTTTACCCGACTCGACATAGGCATGAGGAAACAAAGATTTTAACCAGATGCCAAAGCAATGGCAGGAAGACTTCTGACCTTTCCTAGAACCGTAAAAGATAACTAATAGACTAGAAGTCGTTTCGGAAATTCCTTAGTAGCTTCAACATAATATTTCAAAGCTCTAACTACATCCAAAGAATGCAACAACTTTTTCTTAGAATTCTTAGGATTAGGACACAATGAAGGAACCAAATTTCTCTACTAATGTTGTTAGAATTCACAACCTTAGGTAAAAAATGTAAAAGAAGTTCACAAAACCGCCTTATCCTGATGAAAAATCAGAAAAGGAGACTCACAAGAAAGAGCAGATAATTCAGAAACTCTTCTAGCAGAAGAGATGGCCAAAAGAAACAAAACTTTCCAAGAAGTAATTTAATGGCCAGCGAATGCATAGGTTCAAACGGAGGAGCTTGAAGAGCCCCTAGAACCAATTCAAACTCTAAGGAGGAGAGATTGACTTAATAACAGGTTTTATATGAGCAAAGCTTGTACAAAACAATGAATATTCAGGAAGACTAAGCAATCTTTCTGTGAAAAGAACAGAAGAGCAGAGATTTGACCTTTCAAGGAACTTGCAGACAAACCTTATCCAAACCATCTTGAAGAAACCTGTTAAAATTCTAGGAATTCTAAAGAATGCCAAGAAAAATGATGAGGAAAAACACACCTAGAAATGTAATCTTCCAGACTCGATTAATATATCTTCCTAGATACAGTTTTACGAGCCTGTAACATAGTATTAATCACAGTGTCAGAGAAACCTCTATGACTGAGAATCAAGCGTTCAATCTCCATACCTTCAAATTTAAGTATTTGAGAACCTGATGGAAAAAAGGACCTTGCGATAGAAGTCTGGTCTTAACGGAAGAGTCCACGGTTGGCAAGTGGCCATCTGGACAAGATCCGCATACCAAAAACCTGTGAGGCATGCTGGAGCCACCAGCAGAATAAACTAACGCTCCTTTAGAATCTTGGAAAAAGAACTATAGGCGGAAAAGATATAAGCAGGATGATAACTTCCAAGGAAGTGACAATGCATCCACTGCTTCCGCCCTGAGGATCCCTGGATCTGGACAGATACCTGGGAAGCTTTCTTGTTTAGATGAGAAGCCATCAGATCTATTTCTGCAAGTCCCCATATGTGAAACAATCTGAAGAAATACCTCTGGGTGAAGAAACCATTACGCCCGGATCGTAGCGTTTGGCGACTGAGATAATCCGCTTCCAAATGTACCTATACCTGGGATAACAACCCGTCAGAAATTAGACAGGAGCTGGATTCCGCCCATACAAGTATTCGAGAGACTTCTTTCATAGCCTGAGGACTGTGAGTTCCTCCTTGATGATTGACATATTGCCACGTTTGTGACATTGTCCCGTCTGGAAACAAATGAACGACTCTCTCTTTAGAAGAGGCCCACGACTGGAAGAGCTCTAAAAATTGCACGGAGTTCCAAAATGTTGATGGTAATCTCGCCTCCTGAGATTCCCAAACCCCTTGTGCTGTCAGAAACCCCCATACAGCTCCCAACCTGTCAGACTTGCATCTGTTGAGAATCACAGTCTAGGTTGGAGAAACAAAAGAAGCCCCCCTGAAACTAAACGTCTGTCACCACGTCAGAGAGTGTCGAACAATCGGTTTTTAAAGATATTAATTGAGATATCTTTGTATAATCCCTGCACCACTGGTTTCAGCATACAGAGCTGAAGAGGTCACATGTGAAAACGAGCAAAGGGGATCGCGTCCAATGCAGCAGTCCATAAGACCTAGAATTTCCATGCATAAGGCTACTGAAGGGAAAGATTGAGACTGAAGGTTTCGATAAGCTGAAACCAGTTTCAGACGCCTCTTGTCCGTCAGAGACAGAATCAAGAACACTGAATCTATCAGGAAACCTAAAAAGGTTACCCTTGTCGGAGAATCAAACAAACTTTTTGGTAAATTGATCCTCCAACCATGTTCTTGAAGAAACAACACTTATAAAAGACTGGAAAGGTTCTTTCTAGTGAAAATGAGCTGTGGCCATAAGACCTAAAACTTTCTATGCATATATAACAACTGAAGGCAATAATAGAGACTAAAGGTACCGATAGACGGACCCAATAACATATCCCTTGTCTGATAGAGACAAGGACAGTGACACAAACTATCTGGAAACCTAAAAAAGGTGACCCTTGTGTGAGGAATCAAGAGCTTTTGAAAAAAGATCCCTCTAACTATGTCCTGAAGAGCAAGTGAATCATATGAGATTCCGCATACCTCAGAAAATAATCTGAATGAAAACAGAAAAATGAAAATATGCATTTATTGTATCTAATGAAAACAAATAATGCTATCAATGACCATAAAAAGGCATAATAGTTTGAATAAAACTCCAAAACCCGGTTCCTCAAAAGGAACTGGAAGAAATACCCCAGAAGATTCCAGGTTCTGAGCAGCGCCTTGAACCCAATGGGTGCCCAGCCATGCTTCAACAGTACCCAAAATATATAGGACAAAACACAGTTAAAGAAAGTGTTAGCCTTACTGGAATAAATCAAAGAAATTTGGACAAAAATAAATTTCAAAGAAGCCTTAACCTGCCCCTTACCAGCCAAGCTGGAATACGGCACGTACATCGCAAAATTAGGGAGCTGAATTTTGAACTCCAATTATAGACATGTTACTTGGGAAAGAACTCAGGAATTCGTTCCTTAATAAGAACAACCAACACAGTATAGACTTAAAGTTTTAGTCTTAGAACTCAATCTTGAAGCCCAGAGTAACAGTTAAGAATTGAATCCAATTATAAAACAAATAATTGATTATCTTAGAACAAAACAAATATGGGGATTTTTTTTTTTGATTTTTTTTTTTAAAAATCACAAATTATTCTAGCTAAAAAAGCTAAAGACATAGATTAACCATCATTTGCGAAAAATATTCAATAAATGAAGACACAAATGAAATTATTAGCATGATAGGTCCAGTTTAAAGGACCAGCCTAATACAGTGGACTTGCATAATCAATAATGCAAAAACAACAAGACAAATGCAACAGCACCTTGTCTAGTAAATGTTGTCCCTTTAACAATGCTAAAATAAATCATAAACTGATACTTGATCTTAAAGTAAACAGAGGAAAATGAAGCAATTGCAATATCCACAATAAATCACAGGACCAAGAAAAGTACCTGAAACTAATAATTTTCCATAAATAAGATACAACTATCTAAAGGAAATAAATACTATTTTGGCTATAGAAACAATCTGCATAATTAGTAGAATTAGAGATAGCCCAATAAATTGGAGAAACCCTCCAAATTGGAGTTTAAACTGCTCTGGCAAAGAATATAGTTTAAACCTTTGAAGAAGGAATAAAAGAAAATTCTCAGCCTATTCCATTCCCTGGTATAGGGAATTGGAAAGAAAACCTCTGAAAACACAGAAGAAATAAATAGGCAGAAAATAATGTCAGCTAGTCTTAAAGAACTAGTTACCTTAATATCCAAAATAAATCAACACCTTTTCAACAAAGAACAAATGTACTTTAATAATAGAAAAATAATAAAAAAGTAGATTTGCTAGTGTCAATATCTGATGAAGAAAATTTCTGAAAGAGAAAAAAAACATCATCAGAGAAGGATAAATCAGTATGTTGTTGGTCATTTCAAACTTCAATAATTAAAAAAGAAGTGAAAAAGACCTAAAAATTTTATCTAGAAGGCACGAAGCTCAGACAAAGCCTTTAACATAGAATCAGAAAAATATTTCTTATAAATCTTCTAATTATTTCTTGTAAGAAAGGAAATATATAAAGCATAAATACTAATGGATTCCGCATGTAAAAGTATAACATAATAACTTATTACAAACCATAGCTAAAGATAAACATTTATAACATTTTAAAATAAATGAACTTAGCTTTGGTAGAACTGAAACTCAGTTTAAGCGTTTTTCCAGAAAGTGGCTTTCTGATTCAGAGTCAATCTGAGACATCTTGCAATATGTAAATAGAAAAAAACAACATATAAAGCAAAAATTGATCAAATTCCTTAAATGACAGTTTCAGGAATGGGAAAAAAATGCCAATGAACAAGCTTCTAGCAACCAGCAAGCAAATAAATAATGAGACTTAAATATTGTGGAGACAACAATGACGCTCAAATTTTTTAGCGCCAAAAAGCCCGCCCACATTATTTGGCCGCCCTAAATGCGCAAAAACCGTCAAAAAAAATGACGCAACTTCCGGCGACCACTGTATGAAAATTTTTGCGCCAAGAAAGGCCGCCGCCAAGAATGACGCAATAAAATGAAGCATTTTCAGCCCCTGCGAGCCTAACAGCCCACAGGAAAAAAAGTCAAATTTTAAGGTAGAAAAAATTGAATTATTCATATGCATTATCCCAAATATGAAACCTGACTGTCTGAAAATAAGGAACGTTGAACATCCTGAATCAAGGCAAATAAATGTTTAAAACACATATATTTAGAACTTTATATAAAAGTGCCCAACCATAGCTTAGAGTGTCACAGAAAAATAAGACTTACTTACCCCAGGACACTCATCTACATGTAGTAGAAAGCCAAACCAGTACTCGAAATGAGAATCTGTAGAGGTAATGGTCTATATAAGTGTATATCGTTGATCTGAAAAGGGAGGTAAGAGATGAATCTCTACGACCGATAACAGAGAACCTATGAAATAGACCCATAGAAGGAGATCATTAAATTCAAATAGGCAATACTCTCCTCACATCCCTCTGACATTTCACTGCACGCTGAGAGGAAAACCGGGCTCCAACCTGCTGCGGAGCGCATATCAACGTAGAATCTAGCACAAACTTACTTCACCACCTCCATCGGAGGCAAAGTTTGTAAAACTGATTTGTGGGGTGTGGTGAGGGGTGTATTTTATAGCATTTTGAGGTTTGGGAAACTTTGCCCCCTCCTGGTAGGATGTATATCCCATACCGTCACTCTAGCTCATGGACTCTTGCTAATTACATGAAAGAAATAAAAACTTAGATGATAGCAGTGTAGCTAGGCATTTCTACCAATATCAACAACAGTTCTGTATCCACATTTAAAGTCAGAGGGTTAGAGTTAATAGACTTACAAAATAGAGGTGGAGATTTGGATCAAAGGTTATTGCAATCTGAGTGCAAATGGATTTTCAATATGAACACTCTTGCTCCAGGAGGCCTCAATGAGGAAATAAATTATGCCCCCTTTCTCCCACAATAATTGAATATGAATTTCAGCGCTTGATTCGACTGTCTGTTGGTGTCAGTCATTGTATATAATAATGTATTTATGTACTATAATAACTTTAGATACCTTTGCACAACTGGTTTCTGAATAGTTATAGGTATTTTTGGATGGGTATATTTCATGCTAAGTGATTTGCATATGCACATGTTCCATGTTTTAATATCATTTTTCCTCCTTTTAGGAATTTAATAACATACAGATTAATATATTTGTTGATCACTGCATTTAGGTAAAGAATACACACATAGCATAAAGTGTAGATACAGGCAGCAAACAATGAATTTATGGTAAATATATTGATGTGATTTCTGCCCTGATATAGCATTAGGATGAAAGAGACAGATTCTCTATAGAGGGAGGAGAAAAACTGCCCAGGTCTCCCACACAATGGGTATAAATTTCCGGGAGGAAGTAATTTTCAGCAGCACTGTTATGTCATGAAGAAGCCGCACCGGAACTTCCTGGCGGCGAAACACGTGTAACTGGTTTCAAACACTACTCTGGGTGGCTTGCCCGAGTTAACAGAGGATCTGTTGTGCCTTGACTGGGCCATGGAACAGGGAAACGGAGACAGCTGTACGCACCAATCGGTTTGGAAAGTGACGATTATTGCAACGGAGGTCACCGCAGAAGCATAACGAATTGGTATCACATAGCCCAGGAGGGTGGTGAGAGTGTATATGGGGACCCTTAGATGGAAGTATATCTCTTCAGTAGGATTATCCCCAAATACCGATGACTGTGAAACCTACATATGAAATGCTACATATCTACTCAATGACCGCAATTGCATAAACTGCTTGCTAACAACTTACAGCTATTTGTGACTACAGAATTGTGTCCTGAGGGAGCTAAATGACAGATTGCATGAACTGCTTTGACTAACATATGGCTTTGTTTGCATTCACTACATTTGCATGAACTGCTGAACTGCTTATATCCATATTGCTTTTTTCAATCTTAATAACACAGGGCAATATTGCAAATTTGTCTAAATGCAAGGATGCTTGGACTGCATTGATTCATAATGACTATACATATGCAATTTCGATATGCACTAATAGCTATTCATATGCTATGCACTGTTCGTGAATTTATTAATGATTGCATCTAATCTAACTGTTTATGCCATGCTGCTAAATTGCATTGTCTGCTAACAGATATACATAACCGCAGGCACATTATTATACCTGTCTCTTACAAATTTTGTCTGTAAATTTTTATACCGTTATTGAATATGTCATGTTATTTCTGCTTGATACTTGATATCTATTAATTTTGTGATGGTATAATCATATAGACCATACAGTTCTTCCCCCTATGGCCATAGGTCTGTTTCAACTATTTTATATTCTATATGCATTCAGGGTATTACCAGTATGCCTTTTTCTTTTTCTATATGTTATTTGATCAATAAATGTGTTTTGCTTTGTAATTGGACATGTGCATGTGTGAATCATTGCTGTGTACCTGGTTTTGTATAATCTCTTTGGTGCTATACTTTCCCAGTATAGACTGTGTTAGAATAGGATAGTGCCAGGATATGGAATCCTTGTATTTTTCTGACTTTTTATCTTATCTCATAATTTCTAACCAGTTTTTTTAGAGTAAATTGTAACCTTTTGATTCCACCTTGCACCCCTTGACTCATACATTAGTACTCATAGGTAATCCTATCTTTATATAGATTATATCAGGTATCCCTTAGAGCTGGTTCTGACCAAACTATTGTAATATATATATTATACTGTATATAACCATGTTCAAAGGTTGACTTTTACAAATGTTATATTTTAATTGAGGGTCTAAAGTCAAGATAAGTATACACTATATTATAATTAGGTAAGAAACGCATAGTGCTTTGCAACATTTCACATAGATCTTAAAAGTTTACCCAAATAGGATAAGAACCTCATAAATGTTCACTGTAACAAAAAAATTTAATTTTTCTCTTGTGAAAATAGAGCTTTAGTAAGTTTTCTATTATTAACATTTATTTTATAAAGCTCCAGAATATTCCATAACACTCATACAATAGGTTACAATGCGTACATGGGAATGAAAACATGCATGACATTAATGTAAATAGAGATACAGAAGGAATTGAGACCATGCTATTGTCACAACTTACTAATCTAGCTTTAGTACATACCAAAATGCTTTGCCCCTTGAAAATGTGTTTGAAAGACAGATTTCATAATCAATTTGGACTAGTGATATTTCTTCTGCATTTTTGTTGAGGAACATTTTTAAGAAAACAGAAAATACTTTAAATTAAATGTTCACGGCCAAAAGACAAAATTGTAAAAAATATTCTAATTTACTTCCATTATCAAATTGTGCGGTTCTTTTTATATACAGATTATCTGAGGCACCAGCTACACAGTTCAGTTCACAGTGTATACATATATGAGTCTGTGATTTGATGATGGCTGTCACATGATAGAGGGGGGCAGGGAAATTGAGGAACGTTTAAAATTTGTCCGAAAAAAATATACTACTCCTTTAAAATTCAACACAAGTGCTATGGCATTGTCTTTTTCTTATGGTTTTATTGAATTATGCAATTATACTGCATTTAATGGTCCTTTTAAGGGACATTAAAAACATTAAGGGACACATGAACCCAAATTTTTTTCTTTCGTGATTCAGATAGGAACATAGCAATTTAAGTCAACTTTCTAATTTACATCCTATTTTCATTTTTTCTTCGTCCTCTTGCTATACTTTATTTGAAAAAAAGAAGGCATCTAAGCTTTTTTTATTGGTTACCAGGTACTCTGGACAGCACTTTTTTTTATTGGTGGATGAATTAATCCCCCAATCAGCAAGGGAACAACCCTGGTTGTTCACCAAAAACTGGGTCGGCATCTAAACTTACATTTTGCATTTCAAATAAAGATACCAAAGGAATAAAGAAAAGTTGATAATAGGAGTAATTAGAAAGTTGCTTAAAATGTCATGCTCTATCTGATCACGAAACAAAAAAAATTGGGTTCAGTGTCCCTTTAAAGATTGTAAAATGTTAGAACTTCCTATCACGGCTGGGGTTTGATGGCAACTTTTTAGAAGCTATCAAGGGGTTATTATTCGACCACCCACAGCATTTGTTAGAGCGATAGGGCATCAATCAGAGAATTTCCATATACGTAATGGAACCAGACAGGGCTGTCCACTCTCCCCTTTGATTTTTGCTAATTGCATTGAACCACTGGCGGCCTATATCCGCAATTGCCCCGACATATTTGGTTTAGAGGTAGGAAAAATCCACCACAAAATTACCCTCTTTGCGGACGACATGTTGCTGACTGTTTCGAGGCCTCTGCACTCATTACCTTATGTATACCAAGCAATACATTTGTTTTCTCAGATTTCCGGGTACAAAATTAATGTAAATAGGTGCAAAGCGCTACCTCTGGCTATCCCAAAACATACTATCAAATTAATCTAAACAAATTTTGACTTTAAATGGGCCCCAGACGGATTAAAATATCTGGGCATAAAGTTAATGCCACACTCCTCCAAACTATATGGAGCAAATTACGCCCCCATGTTTAAAATGATTAGATCTGATCTGGGGAAATGGAAGAAAATGGGTTTTTCTTTGCATGGGAGGCTGTCCTGCGATAAAAATGACAATCCTACCTAAAATCTTATATTTTGTTCAGGGTGCTCCCACTTAAGATTTATATTGCTGACATTTCTAGTCTTGTTTAGGGGGCATAATGCATACCAGAACAAAACCACACTACTCTCTAAGCGACAGTGGCTATCGTCACGGCACTCAGAGAAAATCCTTCCTACATATTCAAAAATACTTCCCTTAAAATATATTGTTAACGAAGAATTTAAACACCACATTAGTAAATGGGAGAATAAAGGGTTATATAGAGTGGCGGACATTTGCTCCCAGAGCCAAAGTATGACTTTCACTCAGCTTCAGCAGAAACTCGAAACCACTTAAACTACAATGGTTTTTATACCTTCAAGTAACCTCAGCTATACGCACATATATAGACAAATCCCCGACACAGATTAGACAAACTGAACTTGAGCAACTATGTACAGCAGTAACTAGACCCAAAAGGGCAATATCTAGATTGTACATTTCAATCCAGGAAGCAGAAATGGACACCAAATCCACGTTCATTGGTAAAATGGGAAGAGGATATTGCTAAAGAGATGGAACTCAATAATTGGCAGGAGACTTTGCATCCAGCCAGTAGAGGCCTTATTAGCGCTGATTTAAGAGAAAACGTAATAAAAACATCCTTCAGGTGGTACCTAATCCCGACAAAAACAGCTCACATGGGGAAAGTGAGCTCTAACTTTTGCTGTAGAGGGTGTAAGATGATACGATCATATCTCCACATGTGGTAGGAATGCCCCAAGGTTAATAAAATATGGCAAGAATTATCCTTATTACTAGGAAAACTTTTAGATGAGCAAATTATTCTTACCCCAGCTCAAGCTTTACTACATGAACGCATGAAGCACATTAATACTTTTATTAGAATACTATGTACCACTACAAGAATAGTGATTGCTAAATATTGGAAGACGGAAATTCCGTTGTGGTTAGAAGTATTAACTAGATTCAAATTGGTATACTCAATGTATCGAGTCAGCCGCAAGAGTACAAGATACAGAAGCTCAGTTTCAGAAGGTTTGGTTTTACTGGATGCTAAAAGGAGATAATAGGACAACTAATGCTGTAACTGAGTGGGATGTGGAGAGAGGGGAAGGTAGTGTTAGAGAAGAGGGGGAGAGAGAGAGAAGGTGAGCAGCCCTGGGGTGCCAACTCTGGAGGTGAGATACGATGAGCACGTAATTCTTAAAACTCACAATAATGCAAGTTACAATGCTGAAATATTAATGTACAATCTTGAATCGTGCAAAAAAAATTGTGTTTTTGACTTTGTCCTTTTTTTTGTTTGGTTTTTGGTTCTTGTTTTTATGGTTCTAGCTTCATGCTATTGTTATAGAAGTTAGAAAGGTTTGAGAATTATGCCCCCTATATACTGTGTGTTCCCCCAGTAAGCTATATTTGATGGAGATTGCTAGGAAGAAATGTTTGGGGGATCATATGTTTAAAATTAAACACTCTCTCCAGAAGCTGTGTAATGGACTGAATAGTCTGAGTTTGATTTATATCAAGACAGTAAGCTCAAGGAGGCCTTTCGATGACTCCTACAGCAACTTTATGCAAGGACTGGGTCGAATCTCTAGTTAAAAGAGGAGTTTTTCATTACCAGAAGTGCTCCGGAAAGTTATTACGTTATGTAAGGTGTTGATTTACCCTTTGAGGATTGATGTTTGTTAATGACCAAATGTCTGTATTTTTTTTTCTATTATGGTTGTGGTTGGAGGAGTGGTGAACAATAAAAATATATTTCATTTAAAGATTTAAAATGTTTAATTATGGGTTGTAAAAAAAAGCTATATACTATAATTATTTATTTTGTTCCCTTGTTCAAAGGGTACAGAAAAACATGTGCACCAAGATGGTAGGTCTGTGTTAAAATCCAAAGCGTCAATGGCTTTGTACAGAGCAGCGGACACTGTAGAGAAACAATATCATGTTAAGTAGCCATGCTATTGTACCCAGCAGCAGTTAAATGTCCCTTTAACTGGTTAGGGTCAGTTTAACACAGCATCCAAGTTCTCTCATCCTTATATAACCCCACTGTTTATACACACAGACCTCCTCCTCAGTGGGACAATATTTAATCCTGAAAACTGTTTACGTTTGTAGAGTGTATTATTGCATTGGATATTATATTTGGAAATATATATAAACCAAGAATCCAAACCACAGAAAAACGTTGCTAAAATAAATCTATCATATATTTTATGGGGGAAAAAAATCCATGCAGTATCATAGTTTATACCAATGTATCCCAGAAAAAGAAAATATTGTTGTAATATGCTGTCTTCACTATAAAATAGAACTCGTGAATGAAGGTTGATCAGATCTTTTAAACCCCTTGGCTGCAATTGTTTTACCCCTTGACTGCCATGAAAATGCTGCAACAAAATTATAAATGACGTGGGTAAAAAGTTAATCATGTATAAAGTTTTAAACCTTGTGAATAAAAAATGTGAAAAAGTGCACTATCAAAGGATATGTATATTCTGTGTTAAAAACAACAAAAAGTGTATAAAAAGTTCCAAATTGGATGAAGATGTTGTTTGAAGACTTTCAACCCTCCAAGAGAATATAACTAAAATAATAGTGAGTTTTGTTAGTGCATTCGATATTACTGCAACACTGGAATCATACTCGCATATTACTGAGCTTATGACCAAGCAATAACAGCACAAATGAAACTCCCTCCTTGGAGATAAAGAAGTGGATATATGCCTAGATTTTTTCACAAAACTGCCACTGTTAGCAGCCACTGGGGTTTATTTCCTAGGGTGTTGTTAAAAAACATGAAAACCATCTGCTTACAAAGACCATGATAACATACAATGTTTATAATTTCAGCGGTTTAGTGATTCTGTGTGACGTGATGTCATCCTCGCTCCAACAATCGTTTCGCCAAACATCACTTGGCTTTTTCATTTTTTTTATACAACAGTGTAGATACACCTTTTAACAGCAAATATATGTCTGTGATTTTAATCAACAATATTGCCTCATTAGGATTGCTTATTATGTTAATTTGTCTCTGTGCTGACCCCAATAAAGTTTGAGTCTTCTGCTATAATGACCTCCTGGATAGAGGTGTCCTTGTAGCAGAAGTATGAAGGGACCTGCTATAATATCAGATATTCACTAACAGATCTCCTTGCAGGAAATCACTGAAAAGACTTGCACAGCCAAAGGCTTGTTTTGTTCTTTTGCTTTGAACTGCTTTCACCTAGCAAAAACTTTACCTACCTTATGTTAACAAAAGTCCACATTTTATACGAAAAATACAGACTTTGGAATTAGAAAATCAGACTTATGTACAATAATCTTAAAGGGGGCAGGAAACTCATTTTTTTTTTTCATGATTCAGAGAGAACATACAATTTTAAAGAACGTTTCCAATTACTGGCAGCTAGCTGAACACATCTAGTTAGCCAATCACAAGAGACAAATGTGTGCAGGCACCAATCAGCAGCTAGTTCCCACTAGTGTAGGATATGTGCCATATTGTTTTTCAACAAGGGATACCAAGAGAACAAAGCACATTTGAAAATAGAAGTGAATTTAAAAGTGTCTTAAAATTAAACACTCTATCTGAATCATGCAAGTTTAATTTTGAATTTCCTATCCCTGCCTATTTGGTCCTGCCTTTTGGTGAAGACATTTGAGGTGTCATTGTAACATAGAGAATACATAGCCACATTGCCAGAAATTATTAAAGGGACAATGTATTCAGGCAAGCAGTTGATAAGAATTAATTGTATTCAAAGCCCCAGCAGTAACACTCTTTCAAATGAGAAGTTGATTTCTGCTGCTGCTTGTGTTTGCATACCCTTTCTATTAGCCAGTACTGCGGAACTGAAAACATTTAGTAGGGGTGGTGGTTTCAACAGGCAAAATTGGCTATTTCAAATGAAAAAATGAAGGTAAAGAGTTGTTTGCAAACAATTATATACAGTCCAGCAGCTAAGACAGTTAGGGACATATTATGAGTTAAGCACAAAAGTTTGCGCGCAAGCTATATCGGATTTTCTTGTTTGTTTGCATGCAAATTAAATTGCACTCATATTACAAGTTGAAAGTAAATGCATTCGCATTAGAGAACAATTGAAGT